>NW_027493735.1:0-277572 GCF_021521415.1 Bidens hawaiensis | reverse complement strand
GCAACCTCTTTAGCGACACCAGCAGCAACTGGTTTAGCGACAGCAGCACTTGACAAACCAGAAATTAACCTACGAAGATCTACACGTGTTCCGATCTACGCACCGGTTAAGTTCAATGATTATGTCCTATGTTCAGAAGTGGAGAACATTGAACTTCTTTTGTTAGAAGAAGGTGAACCAAGGAATTTTGGTGAAGCAAAATCCAAACCGGAGTGGGTAAAGGCTATGCAAACGGAACTCGAAACCATTAGAAGAAACGAGACATGGAAGTTGACCGAGTTACCAAGAGGGGCTAAAGCTATCGGATTGAGGTGGGTTTTCAAGGTGAAAAGAAATGCAGATGGTTCGATTAATAAATATAAAGCAAGACTCATGGCAAAGGGTTATATGCAACAACCCGGAGTCGATTTTGACGAGGTCTTTGCTCTGGTAGCGAGATTTGAAACTGTAAGGCCCCGAACCCGGTAGCCTACTTTAGCGTCGGATTTACTCATAAACACAGTTCTTCAATCAGAGTTTATTAAAACTTTTCGCGGAATATAAAACATCAATCATTTGTTACAAAACGTTAAACTTTTTCTTTGATACCATAACACAAAACTTTATATTTTAAAACATCTTTACTTCTTTCTTCAGATGCCAGCCGTTCAATCCATGCCGTGTGTCGTCCTCATGCTAACTCTGTAATCAGCTCACCTGCGTGCATACTAAAAAGTCAGCTACGCTGAGTGAGTTCTAGTTAATCGAACGCCATACAATACATACACATACATACATATCCGTAGATACATATCCATACTTCACTAGTTACCCTTCTGTTCTACATACACACTTACTACCATACATACACACATATTTATAACCACTAACCCCAGTCTACCGTGAGTACGTTCATAGTCCCGCCGTCTATACCTGTACTCAAGGTCGTGAACACGTAAAAGGTCCGCGGTCCTTACCTATGTTCACCCTTTATGGTACATGCAAGGTCCGCAGTCCTTCCCTATACCATCCTACATCCACAACACGTACAAGGTCCACAGTCCTCCCCTATGTTGCAACCTAAACCATAGCACGTACGAGGTCCGCAGTCCTCCCCTATGCTACCACAATACAACTACAGCACGTATAAGGTCCACAGTCCTTTCCTATGCTGATGCCTATCTATAATACGTATAAGGTCCGCAGTCCTTAACTACGTTGTCGTCTATTATCTGTAACGCGTATAAGGCCCACCGTCCCTATCTACGTTTACGTCTATCATCTACTTTACGTATAAGGCCCGCAGGTCCTTAACTACGCCATCACCAGCCGAGTCTATGTCCGACAAAAGCTAGAGGGATTTGCCATCCTAACTTACTATGTCGAACGTAGAACTCACATACCATTCGTGTAACTGCATACACCTACTTCACATATACAATAATTACATCATAGCATAAGAACACCCTAGGCGTTCTTTACATCATTCATTTAACAACCATACCTCTTGTCGATACGTGCAATATCCGAAGATCGTTCACGCCCCGACAAGTATTCATTTGTAATGTTCATACATCTTCGATGTATAATATTCGTACCTTTATTTTTGACCTGACAGTACGCGCAATATCCGAAGATCGTTCGCGTACCGACAAGCAACCATTCATAACCATCACATATATCACATATGGCATACACTTATCACTTAGGATAAATGTATTAACAACACATCGAGTATGCACACAGCCCGAAAACATAACACATAAATGGGGCTAGAAACTCACCTGAATACTGTTACGCTCTCCGTTAATAGTTATTCCCCTCTTGAGCTGCGCACGGCTAACTGTATAATATTACACGTATCAATTAGCTACTACTACTTATGTTGCGTTTCTATCTTTATATGACCCACAACGAACGGGGGTCCGGGGGCAGCGCCCCTGGTAGCGGGGTTCTAGGGCGGCAGCCCCTAGCGGGGTCCAAGGGCAGAGCCCCTGGCTGGGGTTAAGCTGCCAGGTCAGCTTGGAAAAATTTTATTTTCAATAACTGCCTTAACACATTTTCCATTAGGTTTTTAATTTATTTTATAGACGAACTTCGCTTCAGGCGAAGTTAAACCTTAGGCGAACTTGGAAACAGCTTGGTTCAGGCTTGATTCGATCGAATAGGAACACGTTCGATCGAATAGGAACACGTTCGATCGAATACATCACGTTCGATCGAATAGGAACACGTTCGATCAAACAGGAACACGTTCGATCGAATACATCACGTTCGATCGAATAGGAACACGTTCGATCAAACAGGAACACGTTCGATCGAATACAACACGTTCGATCGAATACAACACTCATTCGATCGAATACAAAAACTCATTCGATCGAATGAGTGGAGACCATTCGGTTGCTTCCCTATTCGGTCGACTGGACTTGTTCGATCTACGCATTCGATCGAATGGACTGATTCGATCGACTGGTTCGATCGAATGAGTCTGATTCGACTCCTTCAAGCTGGGCGACGGAGAAACCCACGGGTTTTCCAGATTTTCCAGATTTTTGACCCAAAATCGAAGTTTTTGACATGGAAATGCTCGGGATTGAAAGGGCTATCGATCCCTAGTACTTTTAAACACAAAAGCTTGTATTTTGACACCAAAACAAGGCGGTTTTTGACCCGAAAACTCAAGTTACGAAAATGGGAGTTTTTGCTCGATTTGAGGTCGAAAATGGTTATGAAAACGGATGATTTTCGAGGGGGACTTACCAAAAACGATTAGGAACAAGATTGTGGACTCGGATTTGTGATTTGAGAACTTTCTCTCTCTAGCTTCTCTCTCTAGAAATGAGAGTGTTTGGGTGGGTGTAAGTGAAGGAAGATGGTGAAAAATGGTGGAAGTGTCAAGAACTTTCGTTTATATACTACGGGTTTGGTTAGGCTCGGGTTGGCTTCCTACGGGTCGAGACAGGCCGAGTTCATAAAATAACTAAGCCCAAGACCCGTTCCTTACTCGACATTAAATAACTAAAACGTGAAATTACTAAACATAACTTTCTTTATTCAACATTATAAATTTTAGATGTTACAGAAACCATACGTATGCTCATTGCCATTGCAGCTACTGAAGGATGGCAATTACATCATTTGGATCTAAAGTCGACATTTTTACATGGGGAGCTACAAGAAGAGGTCTATGTTTCTCAACCAGATGGGTTTGTTAAACCCGGGGAGGAAATTAAGGTCTACAAGCTAACCAAGGCTTTATACGTTTGATACAAGCACCGAGGGCGTGGAATACCAAACTTGACTGTATTTTAACGGGTTTGAAATTTGTGAAGTGCTCGAAAGAACAAGCGGTGTATCGGAGATTGATTGGAACCGATATTATTATTGTCGGCGTGTGTTTCGATGATTTGGTCGTTACAGGTTCAAACAACGATCACATTAATCAGTTCAAACTTGCGATGTCCAAGAAGTTTGAAATGTCTGATTTGGGAATGCTCACTTACTATCTCAGAATCGAAGTCTCACAGTTGGAGAATGAGATTCAAATCCATCGAAGTGCTTATGCTCGACGGTTATTGAAAGAAGCTGGGATGGAGGATTGCTATCCTAAAAGTGTACCCATGGATCCTAATGTTAAATTGTCTTAAGCCGAGGATGATGTTGATACAGATGCAACAGAGTACCGAAAGTTGGTTGGGTGTCTTCGTTACTTGGTAAACACTCGACCTGATTTGGTGTTTTCGGTTGGCATGGTTAGTAGATATATGCAAACTCCAAAGAAGTCTCACTTGGCAGTAATTAAACAAATTCTTCAGTTTATTCAAGGAACTGTTGGATGGGGGATCAGGTATAAACGATGTGGATCAAAGGAGTTGATCGGGTACAGCGATAGTAGCCATAACATTGATGAAGATGATGGAAGAAGTACTACCGGTCATGTGTTCTATTATGGGGGAGCCCTGATTTCTTGGTGCTCATAAAAGCAATGCACCGCAGCACTTTCATCATGCGAGGCAGAGTACATGGCGGCAAGTTCAGCTGCGGGACAAGCCGAATAGTTAGGTGAACTATTGGCAGAATTGACCGAGGAAGGAAATTGCAAAAAGTGGTGTTAATGATTGATAACACATCGGCGATTGCCTTGGTTAAAAATCCTGTTTTTCATAGTCGGAGCAAGCACATAAAGTCCCGATTTCACTATATACGGGAGTGTGTGGAGCGGAATGAGTTAGCGGTGGAGCACATTAGTGGCAAGGAACAACGAGCTGACACTCTTACGAAAGCGCTTGCGAGAATCAAGTTTGACGAGATGAGAAGATTGCTCGGTGTTGAAGATCTAGTTTCGAGTAGGAAATTAGGGGGTGATTGTTGGAAGTAATTTCCAACTTAATAGGCCCGTCTCATGTTGGTGACCGGGTTAGACCTATTGGGCCTATGGAATTCATTAATGATGTAATGGGTTTATGGGGTTACAATTGAGCTTTATATTTGGGTTTTACTTGTTGGTCAAGTTAGGGTCTCCCTATAAATACATAGTCATGTTAGGGTTATAGTATTGTGAGAGGGATTATTGTATTCAAGTTTTGTGCTAGTTTATTGAGTATAATAATACGTGAGGTTTATCCTAAATACAGTGTGCTCGTTTGTGTTTCCGTTATCAATTCGTTCTTGAATTTTGACTTCCAACAAGAAGCTACAGCAGCAACTTGCTACTGATAGGATATATGAGGTTGCTAGACTAAGCTAAACACCGGCTAAATTCAAACTTTCATGTATCCTTAACAAATCCTATGAAATACCAAGTTTTAAAGAACCTACAGTTTTAAAGAAACTACAGGGAATTCAAAGAAGTTTGCTTGGAACACTCCTTGGATTGTTAGAGTTATTGGTCAAAACAACACATAATTTTGAGTCAAATGGTGCAATTTAAATAAGATCGTAGGTCAAATGAGTAAAATGTAAAGTCGCTAAAATGAAACCGCCGCAATACCCGGGCCAGTTTACTAAACACGAACCCGCGTAACGTGCGGGTTATAAAACCTAGTTATATATTAAATTACAAATTATTATAAATATTTGTTTTTTAGAGTATATAAATATGGTTTAAAATTGCCGGTCATCGTAGAATTAAACAAAATGTAGATGCCTAATTGTCTACGTTATCTTTAACTTTATTTATGTAAAGTCACTTCACATTATTCACGATTATTTGTATTCAACTTTTTGTTATTTTGCAATTCCAAACTATTTTGTTCTTTTTTTTATGGAAATGATAACTTAATGGTGTTGGAGACCTAACCAAAAGTTGCTAAAAACTTCTAACAATGATGGAACCCTAGTACTCGAGTCAGCCTTGACAGGTTGTTAACCGTGCATTCTGATTTTAATTCTCTAGACTTGACTTATCCAGAAACACCAGTTACACCATCAAAAAGAAAACTCACCAATATAAGAAAACCCTGATGAGTTAGGTTTCAACCATGAGACCATAAGATCTCAAACCTTAACTATCACTTTCATACCATTATACCAGAAGACCTTGATTTTCCTATATAACTTGACTATCATAAAAATAGCATTTAAATAAATAACTATTAAAAATATAATAAAATGTTTTAAAGTATAAACTAGCAATAAAGACATCATCATCATGCCTCGTTTCTTTTATGTCAAAAGGATATATAATAGAAAAACGTGGTGGAGCATGAGAAAATTTAAGTTTGGTCAGATTTAAAAATGATGATATTGTAGTAAGGAATTATTTAATAAAAGTTATACTAGCACTAGAAAATTATCTAGCCCAAAAATTGATAAAAATAATAAACACAAAGTAACTTATAATGCCACAAATATCTTGGAAGATACATTGAAAAATAACAAAGTAAAACTGAAAAACAGTCAAAAAAGTATTTTATCTCATACAAATACATATCATACAAACACAACCTGTCATCTATATAAATATTTATCTTAACTTGGACTTCAAGGGACCAGATTTTGATGGAATAATTAAATATTAAAAAAAAAAGGAATAACTAAGTTTGGTTCAAGTTGTCGTTCAAAACGGACTTCATTCAAAACTTATTAGCGAAGACAGAATTCGTTCAAAATTCATTAGCAAAGACGAATTTAAAACTCTGGAAGTCATGGACGACATGGAGGGAGACGTAGGCTTGGATTGAGATGCCATTTTTTTTACTATAGTTTAGCAAGGTAATGGTTTAAAACGAGTTTAAGTATGGATTTGAAGATGAAAAACACCACTTGCTTCACGATAAACACCAAACTGTTTTGGTCAAAAATTACCGAAGTAATTAAGTGGTCAAACTTTGAGTGTGAGATAGAGTGTTCTTCACAAAAAATGGTTGACACACTATATAGTGAGGAAAAACCTTAGATCTGGTGAGGAACCTCAGAAAAAAACATCGGGAGGGGAAAATTATCCCCTGTCTCATATTTATTAATGAAAAAGATGAATTGCAATTCAAGAGCTAAGTGAGAACGGTTGCTAAGTACAAAGGTGTAAGTTGTGAGTGCAGAAGTTGTGTTCTAATCTGTTCTCATTAGCCTCCTTTTATAGAGAAAGTAAATAACAAACTATCCTATTATCTCGGAAACCCTAGCCACATGATGTTGCAAGACTTGTTCTTCTCTTCCACGTGCAATTCAACTAGACTTCCGAAATATTAGCAAGACTGAGTCTACTATTTATTCCATATTGTTATCCAATGAGTAATCTGCAAGCATCACGGTTAGTTCAAGTAATATGAGTTTCAGGATTCCGAACCTGTGTTAAGGATCCTGGATAGTTCAAGCAACTGGTTTTCTATATACCAGGACTATAATATCGATATGTTAGTTACTAATATACATATATCACTTGGGTTGAGTTATTCTACAAAGTCCAACAAAAATGAGAAGTGTGAGAAGGCATAATTGATTGGCATGTGTCAAACGAGGCCCAAAGGTAAAAAGATATAAAAGTAATAGTACATATTTTCTCTCTCCACCTGTCAATTCACCCATCATTTTAAAACGTCTATAACTTTTTCATATGATATTAGTTTTTAAAACAAAAATCACCATAATAACAAGCGTTTTTTATCTTTAATATGAGTATGACTTTGTTATATATAAAAAAAATTGTGTCATTGTGTCTTTCTGTTTGTTATTTTGTTTTTTTTCGTCATTGTGTCTTTCAAATCGTAATTGTGTTTTTATTAAATGCTTATAATACGGTTGTGTAATAATAATACGTAAATATAATGATAATATAACAATAAATTATCTAATACATAGAACACAATGATGAATACATATTACACAATTACATGTAGTGTTGTAAAAGTCGGATTCCAAGGTCGACTAGTTGGTCCTCGGACCCCTACCTTGGAGACTTTTTCCAAGTCGGTCGGGATTAGTCGGAGGCGGTCAAAAGTCGGACTAGTCGGGCTAGGCGGTCAAAAGTCGGGCTAGTTGGGCTAGGAATTTCTAAAAATCGGTAAGAAGTCGGACAAAAAGTCGGGCTAGGCGGGCTAGAGTTCTTTAAAAGTTAGTTAAAAGTCATTCAAAAGTTGCTGAGTTAGCTAAAGTACCATTTTGACGTGAATTATGCTTATTTTGACAAATGTATAATGTCCAAAAATTAGTTTTCATCATAATTACCATGTCCGAGTACTCTCCGAGTACTCCGACTACTCCCAACTCCCCAGTCGGTCGCCTAGGGTCCGCCTAGCGATTTTTGCAACATTTATTTACATAAAACGTAATACACAATGATGGATACATATAACACAATGACCTGAAATGTAAAACATAATGGTGAATACATATAACACAATGACCTGAAACGTAAAACACAATAGAAACTACATATTACACAATGACATGAACGTAATACACAATGACTAAAACACAATGATAAGTAGAAAGACCAATGATGAGCACAAAGACACAATGAGAAACAAAAAGACACAATGATGTAATCTTTGTTTCAATTGTTATCTTTAATATGATTATCAATTAATAACACAATGACCAAAATCTATAACACAATGCATAGAAATACTCAATTAAAAATCATAATGAACAACCAATAACACAATATAAAAAACCCACTATTTTTTTTTATTTTTATATAACAATTTGATACTCATATTAAAGATAAAAAACGCTTGTTATTATGGTGAAATTTAAAAAAAATGTTGCATGAAAAAGTTATTGACGTTTTAAAATAATGGAGGAATTGACACGTGCATTGCATTGCGGTACGCGCATATAATGTATATATGTGTGAACCCTCGGGTGGGCAAAAGTAAAATTGCACTAATTTTGACGTTATTTTACTAATCTCGTGAAAATAACGTTAAAAGTGGCGGAAGGTTAATCAGGCATCATGTGGTGGCGTTGATAGCCGAAAGACAAGGGCACATGCACCGATCAGCCGGTGTCCCGATGATTGAGTGCTATGTGCCTTATGTCCAAGGCTTGATGCAAAACTACTATCGAGCCGGGGGTCTCACCGGAAGCAGCCTCTCTATCCCTATGGGATAGAGGTAAGGCTGTCTACATCTTACCCTCCTCAGACCCTACCATAGCATTGCTATTGGTGGGATATACTGAGTACGATGATTGCATGTGAAGAGAGAAAGTCATCATAAGTTGGTTATTACCTTTATGTCATTGTCATCAATTTTTGTTCTTAGTTAAATCTCTACCATCCAAATATAAGATTAATGAATCAGATTCCTTTTCATCCTTCTCATTTTTGTTGTACTTTGTATTTTAACTTTACCCATATCACTTATAGACGGACCTCCCCCCCCCCCCCCCCCCCGCCGATATATCCAAGTCATAAACAATATCGTTTGGTTGATCGTTTACTCGTTACGTAATAACTAAGATATAAATGGTTTCGTCACGAGTGTCACACATACCCACCGAATCTTCTCTCTTTTATATAGTCCAACTCCACCTATAAATACCAATCTAAATTTCGATTTAGCCATTTAGAAGAATTCCGGCTTGATCGGGGTTTAAGTTAAAGCATACTGTGTACTGTTACATTTATAATAAAGCTATTAATGTTTTTGGGGTGAGATGTGATAATGAGTTGTGATCCTTATTCATTATAGAAATAAAATTTTAAATTGTGCATAAAGTACTAGAAATGTCAAGAGAAAGAAAACAAATGTCTCCAAGAATAGGGTGACAAAAAACGGTTCGAAACTGCCAAAACCGAGTAACCGGAACCTAACCCGTGCCCCAGAATCGTTGACATGTGTTACCTCACGGTTCTCGGTTCACAGTACTTGCATTAAACGGTTCCCGGATGGTTCTGAGTAAAACTGATTATTCTAGACGTGGAACCGAAAACCGGAATATTAAAAACTTTTTAAATAAATTTAACAGTCTCCATTTTTTATAGCATAACTTATTAGCCAACATCCATTTAATAATTCTTTATTTCAAATATTTTTTCTTTGTGTTCAATACCTAGCAGTCAAGATTAATTTTGATTCAAGCTTTCAAGGTAATATAGTATAAAATGATACGATCTTCCTTTAATTTATCACCACTAATGATTTGTTTAACTTTAACTATTAGGTTTTAATCAAATAAATAATGGATGTTCATGTTGTAATCTAAATATATTTTACCGTGAAAGAAGACATGTGTGCAATTTTCAAAGTTTGCACAACCCATTTGATAAATAAATGACCGAATCGGTTCTAGCACAGAACCGATTAGCGAGAGCCGACTTTACCGGTTTACCATAATAGGTTCCGGTTTTATTTTTTAGTCATTTTCGATTCCGGCTCGGTTCTTGTGGTTCCGAACCGTTGCACGGCCTATCCAAGATAGCAATGTCCTCAAACCTATTCAGTCATGCCATTAATTCAAGCATACAGCAACAAGCATACATAGTAAAATCACACAAGCATCAAGGCTATCAATAGGGTCTAAAGAGGGTGAGATATAGACAAAACCGTACCCCTATCCCAAAGGATAGAGAGGTTGCTTCCCGTAATTCTAGCATGAAATATAAAAAACAAGTCAATGTCTAAGATCAAGAAGAGAAGAATGCCTTCAAAAGTGAGAGAATCATCAACCATGCGTGGACTAGTTGTTGATTTTAACTCGAAGCTGAATTGTGGTGCGATTTCCAAGAAGTTCGATGCACGTTTGCATATGATCATCATCTTTTAAAACTACCCAAGCAGTATCTCTAGCCAGGTACTCGAGAGAAAATTTGTCACTTTGTAGCGTCAAGGCATGGGCAACGCTTTGCCGCACCTTTTCAAAAGATATGTCGTCCTTAGAAAGATTGAATAAGTAAAGGTTATGATCATGCACAACTGTAAACTCCAGCTCTTTTTGATCTTCAACTATTTAAATTTAGACATCCATTAACAAGCAATTTAGTAATAAACTGTGTGATTTATTTTAATAAAAAAACCACATTATTTTGTTGTTGCACTTTTACCCAAAACCCAACCCGAGCCTGAGAAAAGGCCAACCCGAGCCCAAGTAATTCGGGTTGGTTCTTGGGTCTGATTTTATGCTTCTGGTCAACCCGAATAAACTATTTGTTTAAAAACCCTAGCTTATTTTATAGACGGGCGGATAGAATTGTCGGATACTTGCAAAACCTTGAAATAAGATACTCTAAGGGCGCGTTCGTTTCACGGACTTTTTTTTAAAGGATTTGGAATTGGAATTGGAATGGAATGTTTGAGAATCCCTATCATGCGTTTGGTTGGTTAATATGTATTGGAATTGGAATCTTCTTCATTCTCGGGGGGGTTTTTTTTTGAAGAACAAGAACAACGAAGGAAACGTTTTAGTTTTTTTTACATTTTTCGTTTTTGATTTATATTTTGAGTTATGATTTATTTATTTATTTTTTTGAATTTTTTTGGAGGGGTTTTCATTAACAATAAAAACCCTTCCAAAAAAAATTCAAAAAAATTGATAAAAAAATCATAACTCAAAATATAAATAAAAAACGAAAAATGTAAAAAACTAAAACGTTTCCGCCTTTGACCTCGTTCTTCAAAGAAAAAAAAATAACCCGAAACCCGTTTTGACCCGTTCCGACCTTGGCCCATTCCGACCCGGACCCGTTCTGACCCGAACCTTTTAACCCTAACCCGTTCCAACCGAACCAAAACAACCCTTTTTTTTTAGTTGACCCATTTCGACCCTAACCCGTTCGGATCCATGACCCGTTTCGACCCAACCCAACCCATTTGCCACCCTTAGTGATTAGGGTTAATAAAACAATTCGTTATTTTCCATAACAATCCTTATAAAATAGGTGAGATTTTAAAATCCCATTATTTCATTTACGCTGTGTTCCCGAGTTCATTTTAATGAGGGGAGGGGAAAGAAATGAAAGGAAAAGTTGGAAAAGTGATGTTCCAGAGATTTTTTAAGGGTGGAAGGGAAGGGGAGGGGAGGGGAGGGAAGGGAAAATGCTGGAAAAAATGAATATATATCCATCCTCCCAAATTGGAGATATGAGGAAGGAAAAGATTTGTGGATAAGTTTAACTCACATGTCAATTCCTAAATTACCCCCACATCAAAACTTTTATATAACACGTTTCTCTCATATCCTTCACGTTCCCAATACAATACTGCCGCCATCAGCAATATGATAGCATCTTCATCGTGAATCTTCTTCCTATAATTGTCTTCAAAACTTCATTCTGAATCAGGTTAGCTTGGTTCCTATTTTTCCATGTTTTGCCCTAGTTTCAAATATATGATGATATATGTGCAACTTACTGAATTGATATAATCATCAAACATCTAAGATTTTTCCATGTTTTGCCCTAATTACAAACCTATGCAATTACTCTAACTAACTTACTGCATATTCTAATTACCACATAGTCTGATTTCTACATATATTGATACATGCCTACATACTAGTAGTGTACTTTATGTTATGCAATAGTTGGCTTTTATGAGAAATATAATGATTGACATCCGATCAAAGAGTGTGAGAAAATTTGCCACCAAAAAAATGTTTATTTATTTTTAGTTTTGTAAATCTTTTTTTGTATAAATACTCAAAACTATTCGGATATGTTTGTCAAAGTTCGAAATTTTAAAAACAAATTGGCATAGATTAAACATAATTGTTTAAAGCAAAGATTTAAAGTAATTATGTAGAAAATTAAAATAATTTTTTTATTGGTTAACCGGGTTGTGTTTATGCCAACTTGCAAATACAAGTCTCATATTTGAGTTCATATGTGTGACACGAGTTACAGGCTCCTGTCGTGTCGTGTTTGGGTTTGTGCAAATTTCTTGGTGTGTTGGGTTTAACTCGTTAACTGGTGAACACGACTCGCAAAGCAGTCTTAGATGGGTAATTTTTATATGGGTTTGTCCATAAATTTTGTATATATAGTTAGTGTTGACTTGAATTTGTGAGAAATTTGACAACCGAAAAAATGTGAGCCCATTGGAAAAAAACCCTGGGTCCACCAATGATGCATTGTATATGCCATCACTTTTATTAAAGTTTGTATGTGATATGAGTATGGATAATTAACTGTTTATGTTGTCATTTGTATGTTGAAAAAATGTTTTGTTTTTCTTTTTTAAATGATATTAGTAGCTTTCATTATGTTAAAAAGATGTTTTGTTTTTCTTTTTTAAAGTGAATTTTGGCACTTTGCTATGGATGTTCGTGATCAAATACTCAGTATTATTCATGTTGTGCGAGTTAGACAATTGCAAGCAGCTAGCCTAATTTGCTTATTGGTAGCTTTCATTACACGACATAGATTGTCTACCAAAAAACATGCTAATATACCTACTAGAGATGTAATTTTGCAACGACGATATGTACGAGAAGAGATGTTACACGACCTTTCAAATAGTGGTAAATGTCGTGAACTTATTCGTATGAGTGAGGGAGCTTATATGACATTATGCAATATCTTAAAGCATGACGGTGGTCTTCGACCTACTCAACGAATGTCCGTTGAAGAGCAAGTTGCAAGATTTTTGCATATTGTAGGTAATGACATGAGAAATAGGTTAGCCTCTTGGATATACCGCCGTTCTAGATCAACAACCAGTCGGTGCTTCCATAGAGTTTTGCGAGCGATTATATCATTAGAAAGTCATTATATTCAACAACCTAAAGGTGATATTGTCCCGAAAGAAATTCAAGAGAAAAGGAGATTTTATTCTTTTTTCAAGGATTGCATAGGGGCAATCGACGGAACACATGTTCGTGTCAAAGTACCAAACAAAGATGCCTCTAGATATCGTGGTCGTAAAGGGTACCCAACAATAAATGTATTGGATGTTTGTACGTTTGACTTAAAATTTACATATGTTTTAAGTGGTTGGGAGGGGACCACATCAGACTCAAGAATAATAAAGAACGCGCTTACTAGAGATGATAAACTAGTAATTCCAGCGGGTATTTCTCAAACCGAATTTAATTAGTTCTTATAATATTTTAGAATAATACTAATTAATTTAATTATAGGTAAATATTGTTTAGTAGATGCGGGTTTACCTCATACAAGTTCACTGATGACACCATATAGAGGGGTTAGGTATCATTTGAAAGAGTATTCCATTTGTTCCCCTGAGAATTCAAAGGAGTTGTTCAACCTACGCCATGCATCATTACGTAATACAATTGAACAAGCATTTGGTGTCCTAAAAAAGAGGTTTCCTATCATTAGAAGTACAACAGAACCATTTTACTCTTGTCAAACACAGTCAGACATCTTTTTGGCATGCTGTATTTTACATAACTTTTTTCTAGAGGAAGATCGTGACAAAGATCTTGAAGATGAGGTCTTACATGAGGTGTTAAATGGACCAGAAGAGGAAGAACATCATAGTACGAGAAGCATACGAGAGGGTAATACCAAAGCCGACCAATTAAGAAACTCTATTGCAAATGAAATGTGGACTAACTATTTGATGTTACAAGAAGATGAAATAGATATGTCAAATTGGTTTTAGAACAGTCCATTATAGTAGTTCGTTTTGCCATTGTATTGACGACTAGTGTTTGAAATTATTTATGTCATTTGGTATTTGCATTATTAATTATTATTACGTTTATAAATTGCAAGTTTTTAATTACTAACAATTTATTCTTGTTGTATATGTATTATTAACTATTATTACATTTGCCTATTGCAAGTCATCATGAGCAAACATGACATCAATGAAAATACCAATGAGAAGGAAAACTTGATGTGGACAGAAGCCATGGATAATGCATTCATACAATCCATGATAACGCAACAGATTAACGGATATCGGATTAATGGAAATTTTACTACACAAGCATACAAAAATATGGTTGAGGAGATGAGTACAAATCTTCAAATGACTTTTACCAAAAATCATTTGAAGCATCGTCTAAAAACGTTGAAGGGCCGGTTTTCTAGCTGGTATGATATGTTTCAGGGAACGTCATTAAGTGGGTTCTCATGGAATCCTGAAACTCAACTAATTGAAGCGGAGGATGAAGTCTGGCAAAAATTAATAGACGTAAGTGCTTTAATTGTTTACTTGAATATTTAGATTATCGTTTATAATACTAATTATCTTGATTTTGTTAAATAGTCAAAGCCAAAAGCTGTGGCATTGAAAAAGAAGAAAGTGACAAACTATCATGAAATGCTAGAACTATTTTCAAAGGATAGGGCATCCGGTGCACAAGCTCAAACTGCTAAAGAAAGAAATGCCCGGTTGCAAAACGATGATAACATTAACACAGAAACAGCTCCAGAGGTGGATGAATTCTTAGCTGCCAATGATGTAATTCTAGAGAGCCAATACAATCTGGATGATGATGTTCATGTGGTAGATCTTACATCATCTCTACCTGAGCAGTCTTCAAGTGCAAAGAAATATATGAGTAGAAAAAGAAAAGTCGAACAAGAAAATGATGGTTTAACCTCAATGATCATGAATGGTGTTAGTAACATGGCTAATGCTATTGCTGAAAGTAATAAAATTATTCAGGAGAGCAACAAAATACTTGAAAGAGTTAATCATTGCGAGTACACGGGTGATGAAATTATTAAAGAATTGGAACCGATGGGTTTGGAACCTCATGTAATACAACTGGCTTTCAACTATTTGGTGGAGAATCAAGCTAAAGGAAGATCATTATTTAGTTGTTCCCCTAATATGCGATTGATGTTGCTGAAAGGTATGCTGGGTTTAGGTGCTTAAGGGAGTTAAAGGATGCATTTATCTAGTAAAGTTTTTCTTTTTTGGTAACTTAGTACATTTATGGCCTTTTAATTTCTTTCTTGTTTATATGACCTTTTGTTCATGGATCCTGAAAACAATTATTGGTTAAAGTTAACTTTTTAATGGTTGTTTGTGTTTATTTGGTTTTAATGTCTACTTTGATATCATATGTCATTGTTGTATTCGTTAACCATAAGCTTTGTGTTGAAGGCCAGTTTGGGAACTACTGAAAATAAGATGAAGTGCTTTAAACTGCAGGTCAAATTAAAGTCAAAATTGTTGTTGATTGGAAAGTTCCATTTCTTTTGCTGCTAATATTATACTTTTAGTTGTTGGTTAGTTTAATTAGATATTTTTCTGCAAGATTATGGTTTTAATCTGGGAAAGTTTTTATTTTCATGTTTTAAGTCAAACTTTGCAGAACATGATTTTTGTTATTTTGTTTTTGTTTTTTGCTATCTAGGTTCTTGAAATGTAGCATTTTCTAAATCTTTTTGTTTGGTATTTTTGTAGTTTGATTAGCTATTATACATAAGCATTTGTATGGTTTATGTGTGTTTCAAGATAGCACTAAACATTTAAACCAATTATGTATGAAACTAGAATGCAGCTAGGGGTGCGAGCAAGCCGATCTCGGCTCGTTTAATTTACACAGAGCTCGATATCGGCTATCGGCCCGTGTTGATCTCCGTATCTAAAGCTCGAGCTTGGCCAACGAGTAGTTTTTTAAGCTCGGGCCCGGGCTCTTTTGTTAAACAATCTCGCTTTTAGGCTCCCTCTCGAGCTCAAGCTCATTTAAGATCGACTCAAACGGGCTTTTTTGCTGCTAACAGTATACTTTTAGTTGTTGGTTAGTTTAATTAGATATTTTTCTGCAAGATTATGGTTTTAATCTGGGAAAGTTTTTATTTTCATGTTTTAAGTCAAACTTTGCAGAACATGATTTTTGTTATTTTGTTTTTGTTTTTGCTATCTGGGTTCTTGAAATGTAGCATTTTCTTCATCTTTTTGTTTGGTATTTTTGTAGTTTGATTAGATATTATACATAAGCATTTGCATGGTTTATGTGTGTTTCAAGATAGCACTAAACATTTAAACCAATTATGTATGAAACTTGAATGCAGCTAGGGGTGCGAGCAAGCCGATCTCGGCTCGTTTAATTTACACAGAGCTCGATATCGGCCCCTTTTGATCTCCGTATCTAAAGCTCGAGCTTGGCCAACGAGTAGTTTTTTAAGCTCGGCCCCGGGCTCGTTTGTTAAACAAGCTCGCTTTTAGGCTCCCTCTCGAGCTCAAGCTCATTTAAGATCGACTCAAACGGGCTTTTTTGCTGCTAACAGTATACTTTTAGTTGTTGGTTCGTTTAATTAGATATTTTTCTGCAAGATTATGGTTTTAATCTGGGAAAGTTTTTATTTTCATGTTTTAAGTCAAACTTTGCAGAACATGATTTTTGTTATTTTGTTTTTGTTTTTTGCTATCTGGGTTCTTGAAATGTAGCATTTTCTTCATCTTTTTGTTTGGTATTTTTGTAGTTTGATTAGCTATTATACATAAGCATTTGCATGGTTTATGTGTGTTTTAAGATAGCACTAAACATTTAAACCAATTATGTATGAAACTTGAATTCAGCTAGGGGTGCGAGCGAGCCGATCTCGGCTCGTTTAATTTACACAGAGCTCGATATCGGCCCGTTTTGATCTACGTATCTAAAGCTCGAGCTTGGCCAACGAGTAGTTTTTTAAGCTCGGGCCCGGGCTCGTTTGTTAAACAAGCTCGCTTTTAGGCTCCCTCTCGTGCTCAAGCTCATTTAGGATCGACTCAAACGGGCTTTTTTGCTGCTAACATTATACTTTTAGTTGTTGGTTAGTTTAATTAGATATTTTTCTGCAAGATTATGGTTTTAATCTGGGAAAGTTTTTATTTTCATGTTTTAAGTCAACTTTGCAGAACATGATTTTTTGTTATTTTGTTTTTGTTTTTTGCTATCTGGGTGCTTGAAATGTAGCATTTTCTTCATCTTTTTGTTTGGTATTTTTGTAGTTTGATTAGCTATTTTACATAAGCATTTGCATGGGTTATGTGTGTTTCAAGATAGCACTAAACATTTAAACCAATTATGTATGAAACTTGAATGCAGCTAGGGGTGCGAGCAAGCCGATCTCGGCTCGTTTAATTTACACAGAGCTCGATATCGGCCCGTTTTGATCTCCGTATCTAAAGCTCGAGATTGGCCAACGAGTAGTTTTTTAAGCTCGGGCCCGGGCTCGTTTGTTAAACAAGCTCGCTTTTAGGTTCCCTCTCGAGCTCAAGCTCAAGCTCATTTAAGATCGACTCAAACAGGCTTTTTTGCTGCTAACTTTATACTTTTAGTTGTTGGTTAGTTTAATTAGATATTTTTCTACAAGATTATGGTTTTAATCTGGGAAAGTTTTAAACTTTGCAGAACATGATTTTTGTTTTTTTTAAATGGACTAGTAGTTTATTAGTGCTTCTGTGTGTTTTATGGACTCTAGAGATTATATTCGGTAGAAATCGAACTACTTCAAAATTTGATATTGTTATATCTTTATGTGTGTTTCAAGATAGCACTAAACATTTAAACCAATTATGTATGAAACTTGAATGCAGCTAGGGGTGCGAGCGAGCCGATCTCGGCTCGTTTAACTTACACAGAGCTTGATATCGGCCCGTTTCGATCTCCGTATCTAAAGCTCGAGCTTGGCCAGCGAGTAGTTTTTTAAGCTCAGGCGCAGGCTCGTTTGTTAAACAAGCTCGCTTTTAGGTTCCAGCTCGGGCTCAAGCTCATTTAAGATCGACTCAATCAAGCTTTTTTTCACAAGTAAATCACGAGTAGCTCCCTAAATGCAGCAACTTCTTTGATTTCCAGTCAAATTCAATGCTAGATCCATAGTATTTGGTGTTAGTGTCAGACTGCTGGTTTTTTTTTGTTTTTTTTTATTGGGAGATAATTTGATTTGGAAACTTTAAATTTAACATTTAGAAGCTGAAATATAAGAACATATCCAACAGATTACAAAATTAAATTGAAACACTAGATTTTTTAAGACATAAAATTGGACTTAAGTAAAAACGTATTATCCAGATGGATTTGGTGTGGTGGATTGTGCTTATTATATAATTTAATTTAAAGGGTATAATAGTAAAAACGTAATTTTCATTTCTTTTCCTTTCAAACTTGGGAACACTTAAAATGTTTATTTCCTTTCCTTTCCTTTGATTTTCATTAAACTCGGGAACACGAATTAAGTTAACAGCTTTTCCTCTCTTTTCTCTCTTATTTTCCTTTCCTTCCCTTTCCCTCATTAAATGAGGCTCGGGAACACAACGTTAATAAAATGAACATATCAATTCATGACTCATTCCTTAGAATTCCTTCCAATTAATTGAAACTATTCTTTATATTTATATACCAAGATAGAAATTAATTCCTCTACGTGTAAAATATCGGTAGTATAGTATAGTGTAGTTGTTTGTTATAAATCAAACACTGAAGCAATCGAAATTCAATGTGAAAGGAAAAACGAACCTGTAGCGGTCGAACTCATGATAACTTACCCTCGAATAAGAAGATACTGAGATTTAGGTCTAAAATTAAAAATAAGATAGATGGGTTTGAAAAGTTTCGTTCCAATTGTTTGCCACTATATATAAATAAATAAATAAACGGACCTTTAATTCCGAACGATGAGACGAATGAAAAGCGGGTTTGAATTGGGAGCCTTTTGTTTGAACTAGAGAATGAGGGCTGGGTTGGGTTTTGTGCTTTTAGGGTTATTTTTTTTATTAAAAAATAAAACAAGCTGTTGATCAATTAGGATGCTAGGCCAGGGGTGCAAACGAGCCGAGCCGAGCCTGAGCTCGACTAGGCTCGAGCTCGGCTCATTTAGCTTACACAGAGCTCGAGCTTGAGCTCGGCTCGTTTCGAGCTCTATTTTTAAAGCTCGGCTCGTTTACTATATAGCAACTATTTTTTATATAATATTAATTATTTTTATATACTTTTTTCTATTATAACTTTATGTATAAAATAATATAATTATTTAGTTATTTTTATTTATTTTTTCGTAACATTATATATATTAATTAGTAATTATTAAATATATATTTTAAAAAATTATATAAATGACAGGCTCGTTTAGGCTCTAGAGCCGGCTCGAGGTCGATAAGTGAAACTCAGGCTCGTTTATTAAACGAGCTTATTTTTAGGCTCAAACTCGGGCTCAGGCTCGATTAAGCTCGGCTCGATCGAGCTTTTTAACGAGCCAATCTCGAGTAGCTCGGTTCTTTTGCACCCCTAATGCTAGCCCCGACTCAAGTTTAGAATAGTGAGAACAAATACTCCAAGCCTCCAACTAATCGGTATTAGCGTTTAATTTTTTAGTATGTGGGAATGATATGCGGAATAGAATGAGTTATTGTAAATGAATCAACCATTACACATTGAATCACATTCCCTAGACAGAATTACATAAATTGTCTTTTATGTTTGCACCAAATTTCACCAATTGTCCTTTATCTTCAAAATTGATCTGTTTTATCATTTACGTTTATAAATCCAATAGCGTTTGTCCTTTGGCCCTAACCCAATTAGTTTTTCTCGTTAAGTCAGGTCATGTGTGAGGGAAAATTGGTCATTTTACCTATTAAATTAAAAAACTTAATATATATTTATATTCTCTCCCCCCTTTTTCTTCCTCCATAGCCACCAAACTTTCTGGCAGCCACCACCAAGCTCTCCGGCAGCCACCGCCGCCGTCTTCTCCGACAAAGGAAACCACCTCCACTCCCACCGGAAACCACCATGCAGCTTGACTGTAAAATTGAAGGACCGGAAGGCGGTTGACCATGGTGATTTCCGGTGGGAGTGGAGGTGGAGGTGGTTTTCTTTGTCGGAGAAGACGGCGGCGGCGGTGGTTGTCGGAAAGCTTGGTGGCTATGGAGGAAGAAGAAAAGGGAGAGAGAGAATATAAATATATATATATTAAGTTTTTTAATTTAATAGGTAAAATGACCAATTTGCTCTCAAGTGCAAGGCACATGACCTGACTTAACGAGAAAAACTAACTGGGTTAGGGCCAAAGAACAAACCCTGTTGGATTTATAAACGTAAAGGATCAAATAGATCAATTTTGAAGATAAAGGATAATTGGTTAATTTAGGTGCAAACATAAAGGACAATTTCTGTAATTCTGTCCAGAATCTTTCATTCCCACCCCTATCTTTTCTTTATTTCATTCATCTTTCACCCTATTATCTTAACGCCACCACCGCCACCACCTAACCGCCACTACTACAAGCGTCACAACCATTTAACCGCCACCGCTAGAGCCACTTCTACAATCGTCACAACCACCTAATCACCACTGCCGCCATCGCTCTACCATCACCGTTGCCTGTGCCATCACAATCATCACTATTGCATATTTATTTTAGCAAATTTTTTATTTAAGATGGAAGTATATTTATTATTTCTATTTCATTCATGCTCATGTTTTTTATGCTACCAAACAACATAAAGTAGCAATTCATTTCATTACATAGGTTAACCAAACAAGACAAAAGAATGGTAATGATCAATTTTATTCCTTTGTCCATTTCATTTATTCTTCCATTCCATTCTCCCTCTATTTCATTACCCCCAACCAAACATACCCTTACTCTTATATGCTTATATATGTAATCCCATCATGATAAAACCTTTTTTTGTTATAATCTGTAATTGTATTCATGTTTCTTGTTAACGCCATCAACACTCTATTACGTAAAACCTAAACGCTTATCAGAATAGTAAGTTAGCTTATAGATTTAAGACATTTTTGGGTAATCTTTTTTTGTAAGTGATTAATAGTCATCAGGTGGAATTGTTTATTTTATTATTTATTTTTTTTGTCAAAACTTGATAGATACTGACGGGTTTAGGGTCAGATGTACCAGACGAGTATTTTTACTAACTTAATGGGTATACCGGAAACCACGGGTATACCCGAGACTCGACAAGTTATTTCCCATAAAGACCCAATAGGTTTGGGTCGAGTTTTAATAATCGAGTACGGGTTTGGGAATACCCAAACCCACCATTGTCATCCTACTCTGGCTATCCTTTGTCAACTTGAAGAAAGTCGCCTTAGAAGGGGTCCAAGGACTGACTACTCGTCGACCAGTCAACCACCTAGCCCAAAACTTTTACAACATTAATGTATACACAATAACTCTTCTCCCCGGCTTCGCACCACTACCATCGTGTAACATTCGTTACTTTTCAAACCCGAAAACCCGACCCATTTCGAATTTTCGGTTTTTGTTTATAAATATATATTATCATTATTTACGTTTCATGACATTCTCGATGATTCAAGGTTATCGATTGTTGGTTTATTTGTTTTTGTTCAAATATCATAACTCCGGGATTTAACGTTATAAGATTTAAAGTTTTAAATGTTTAATCGATTTGCAAACTAACGGGCATAATACGAGAATAATTCAAATATATTAACTTCTAACAAGATTATGTAACATTTCAAAGTTCTTGATTCAAGTCGTAAATTATATTGTAATTTTGATCTTAAAATAGTATCTCAAAGTACAAGGTTATTATTGTAACTATAATCTAAATTCAGTTTCAAAACCATTTCAAACATGAGGACCATATGTATAATTTATTTAAATATAATATTAAAATATTAAAACACATCCCAACCCAGCAGCCCCCCCCCCCCTCTCCGGCATCGCGTTTTTCCGGCCAACCACTTCCGGCAGCCGCCGGCGACGGCCAACCTTCTCCGACGACCTTAATCCCAGCCGTAAATCACGCGTTTTGACCATTTGATTATTATAACGACTTTAGACCACGATAATACTCTTTAACTAACACTCTAATTATGTTATAACATCCTTAAATCGTGGGTCGAATTCCGTAAACATCGTTAAAACGGCCGGACTATTCTCAATTAGCATTAACAAGTATTTAACGTCAATCGTTGCAATTGATAGTATAAATAGGTCCATAACATGTATCTAAACCTATCCCGACCTCCTTTTTCATTTAAAATATTCATTGTAATCCACCTTTGATCTTCAAAGTTTGCTTTCCGGCCAAACTCCGTTCACCGCCAAATCATAACAATACCAGGTAAGTGTTATATGGTTTTGATTAGTCTTGAGGCAATAAAACAAACCCCTAACATAGATTAAATAAACATTGATCAGTTTAAGAGAATTTGAGTCTAGGGTTTCTAGTGAAAGATGAAGAACATGACGTATTGATACATACAAATTTGTTTCTGTAACAAAGGTAAATTGCAACTTAGTTCAGTTGGTTGATTACCCCGTTTGTGAACGGAAGGACCCGGGTTCGAATTCGGGTCAGACCGTTTCTTTTCTTATTTTTTTTGTTTCTTTTCTTATTTTTTTTAAATCAAGTTTTCTTCTAATATATTTAACCAAATAAAAATCATTAAAATTATTAAAAAACAAATAAAATTATTATAGGTTAAATAAAATTATTTTATAAATAAATTCTATCATTTTTCATCCAAAACCCCAACTTTTTCATATTCATTATGTCGTTAACCCGTTAATATTAATTCGTTCGTTAACTTTAAAACCGTTAACTTTAATTCATTTGTTTTAGTTCGTGAACTATAATCCATTGAAGGTCAATTAATTAATCTTAATTCGTAAACTTTAAACCATTAGCTTAAAATTCGTGAACCTTAATCCGTTAGCTTTAAATTCATTAGTTTGTAAAATCGTTAAAATTTAGTTTTGTTAACTAAAATTTGGTAGATTTATATTTCATCCAATAACATAATTATTTTCAAGACATGACTCGTAAATACCGTAACTTTCGTATGAGTGTTAAATTTATAAGATTTAAATAATATAGTTCGCTAACTTTTAGTTTCGTTAGCTTTTATTCCGTTAAACTTTAATTCGGCAATAATAATTCATTAGCCATCATAAATCGAGATTTAAAATTATCATCTAAAACCCGTAATATGCAAACATTATATTTCTCATTTAGTTCATTAAAAATGCCGTTAAAATTAAACATAATATTATCCCGCAAAATACTATTAAAATACTCTAAAATATTGCAATACCCTGTTAACCAAATATTTACAACTTTACTAATCCCGTTAGCTAGTATTGATTCCCTTGCATTTTCATTTATAGTTCATGACGTTTGATCGCTTCGGTTTCATTATCATGTTGTCGGCTTATATTACAAGTTGTCTTCAATTTCGAGGTGAGTTTCTCACCATCCCTTTTTAAACGTTTTCATATTTTGGGGTAGCATATGTATCCTACAAAACTTCAAGTATTTATTATTTTCTATTACAAACTACAATTCACTATATGGACTTGTGTGTTACTTGATTACTTACTCGAATTTACTTGCATGTGGTAGCCTCAATAAGTATGATCATACGCCCCCCTTTGCACTCAGGTCTATTTGTATCGAGTGGAAAGGCCTCATTATCCGAGTACGTTGGTTGATACCAACTGAAAAGGACTTTACTTGCGCGATTACCCGAGTACGTTGGTTGATACCAACTGAAAAGGACTTTACTTGCTCGTTCATCACTTGTCCATGAATTGTATGATTTTTACATATTATATCAAACTGTGGGAATCTCACCAGCTATGTTCATAGCTGACTTTATTTTATACATATGTTACAGGTGTAAAGATACGATGATGAAAGTTAGAAGACACATAGCATGCCTATAGGATATTCAAAGAACAACTTATCATTTGTTTATTTATTTGTTACAACTTGTATTATTTGATAAACTTGTGTTACATGAAGACTTAAATGAAATAATGTTATTATGGTCACCTAATAGTGTCACGTGTGTTTGAGCAATCTGTACATCACACATGGTTACATCAATGTTGTTTATCGCTCCTATGAGCTACATTGCCAAGGGTTTATTAAACGATGGACATCTCAAAGTTGCAACCCATTCTTCAATCTCATCAATGAAGACATACTTTTCATTATGATCATAACACTTGAGGGCTGCTTCCCTACCCAATGCTTTAAACCGATCAAATACATCAAACGGGCAAAACTCCCGATCCGTGACCACTTTCTCACAACTAAATCCGTCATACTTCTTTGTCAACTTATTCATCTTCTCGTGAAATAACTCTGGTTGCCATCTCATTTCATGATCTGTTAGTGGCCCATGGGTCTAATCGGGTTTAACATAGTGAACCTGCTCTTCTTGTTCTTCTAACCTCCGCCTTTTTGCTTGTTCGGCGGCGGTGTTGCTAGACGAACCCGCAATCCCCTTTCCTTTATCTTTACTCGAGCGTCCCATCTAAACACAATGACAAACATTAACCAAGTTAGCATTCGTCACCTTATACATTCCCACACTTGCTTGTTTCTATGGTTGTGAATATATGGAATATCATAAACAATTATTTTTTCACAAAATTTTGACAGCATTTCGTTTAAACATATGACATATTCCACTTTCAAAATCTTGTCAAAATTTATTTTTTTCTACCATATCCACAACCATAAACACAATTTCAAACTAACATCAACTTTCTAACATTCAACAAGCAAGTGTAAGCAATGTTCCAACATGAAATCTTAACCTATGAAATTTGTGGCAAATGATTATAGAAAAACATACCTTTAAGTCGAATTAAACTTCTAATCACACTAATCCCTAATCACTTGCAAAACCCACTTCTTTTCTCACAATTTTCAGACCAAAGATGTCCAAAATCGAACCCCAAAAAGTTATGATTGATGAAAACCGAGCAAAGAATGTGATTCCTTGCGAAAATCTAGTCAAGTTAGACCCGAAAAACGTGGATTTTTGTTAAGAATTGGAGGATTATGAGTTTGGGGGTTAGGGTTTGGTAGAGAAGAATGTTAGGATGATGATGGTGAGATGAATGAATGAAGGAAGAAGATAAGAGTTTATGTGGATGGAATTTTTTTTTGATTTTAGGATTTTTTTAAAATTATTATATTATATTTTATTTTATTTTTATATATATATTAGCTGCGCTGCACTCTGGGCTACAGGAGCCACCATAAGCTGCGGTGGCCATCGTAGCTTACGCTAGGCTTCTTTGGCTTAATCATCCCACCGTAAACAGAGGAAATCCAGCGTAATATCTTAAACTCCACCATAGCCTACGGTATCCACCGTAAGCTGCGGTGGTACCTGATGGGCAGTTAAATTTTTTTTAACAAACATTATAAAAACCAAACACAATTATCTACAAAATGAAAACTAAAAATTACCCTACCCCCATGAAAAACCCGAGTTGTCCTCAACACAGTAAGGAAATTCATAAGAATTTCCCCCACTTGATTTGGACACACTCATAAACGAGAAAGGTAATTTTTAAAACCAAATTTGAACAAACTAAACTACACTATACAATAAACCTGGACCGTTTAATTGGTTGTTTCCTCAGGCGACCGTAACAGGTAGCCTACCTTGTCCACTTCACACATATTAATGTCCTTACCTCCAAGTATGGTTTAAGTCGGTGGCCATTCACAGTTTGTCTTGTTTAAGTCTTCAATTTCTACATCACCAAACTTACCCATTCTTGTTATAACATATGGACCCATCCATTTGCTTTTCAACTTTCTGGGAAAAAGCTTAAGCCGTGAGTTATATAACCAAGCTTTTTGCCCTTCTTCAAAATCTCGCTTTCTCAATTTGGAATCATGAACTTTTTTTAACTTATCTTTGTATGTTGATGCGCATTCATAAGCCTCATCCCTTCTCCTCTAACTCAGCCAACTTCAACTTCCTCAACGCACAGACTTCATTATAATTCATATTGACACTCTTAATGGCCCACAATGCCCAGTGAGCCAACTCCATGGGTAAATGACATCCTTTCCCATAAACTAACTGGTAAGGAGTCGTTCCTATGGGCGTTTTATAAGCGGTTCGATACGCCCATAGTGCATCATCCAATTTTACCGGCCAATCCTTCCTATCAACCAGCACCGTCTTCATCAATATTTCCTTAATTTGTCGGTTGGACACTTCAACTTGTCCACTTGTTTGTGGGTGATACGGAGTAGCAATTCGATGTTTCACATTATACCGCTTCAATAATTTACCAAAATTGAAGTTCTTGAAGTGTGTTACACCATCGCTTATAATCACTCTTGGAATTCCAAATCTTGCAAAAATATTGGATTGAACAAACTTACATACCACGGTGTGATCATTGGTCCTTGTTGCTATGGCCTCAACCCACTTTGAAACGTAATCCACTGCCAGCAAAATATATAAGTGCCCGAAAGAATTTGGAAACGGGCCCATAAAGTCAATACCCCATACATCAAAAATTTCAACCACCAATATGGGTTGCAAAGGCATCTCATCTCGTTTTGAAATTCCACCCATCTTTTGACAATTAACACAATAGCGGGCATATTCAATCGTATCTTTAAAAATTGTGGGCCAATAAAATCCACATGTAAGAACTCGGTAACCCATCTTTTGCCCTCTAAGATGACCACCACAAGTCGATGAATGAGCATGTGCTAAAATCTCTTGAACTTCCGATTTGGGAATGCAACGCCTAATGATTTGGTCGGCACCAATTTTGAACAAATTGGGTTCATCCCAAATATATTGCTTAACTTGAGATAAAAATTGTTGCCTTCTTTTCTTGGTTCAATGTTTCGGCATCTCACCAGTGGCCCGATAATTGACAAAATGAGCGTATCACGGTGTAGTGGAAACGGCTAACAACTGTTCATCCGGTAATCTCTCGTTAATTTCATGTGAATCATCAACACATTCCAAAGGAATCCTTGATAAGTGGTCTGCCACCACATTTTCACACCCCTTTTTATCTCGGATCTCCAAATCGAACTCTTGTAACAATAAAACCCAACGAATCAACCAGGGTTTTGCATATTTCTTCTCTATAAGGTAACGAACCGCACTATGATCCGAATAAACTACAACCTTACTCCCCCATATATATGACCAAAACTTATCCAAGGCATACACCACCGCAAGTAATTCTTTTTCAGTAGTGGAGTAATTCGATTGTGCCTCGGATAACGTTTAGCTTGCATAGTAAATCACCACCGGATTCTTATCAATTCTTTGACCCAAAACTGCTCCAATAGTGGTGTCATTAGCATTATACATAATCTCAAATGGCTTTGTCCAATCCGGCGGTTGCAAAATCGGTGCTTGCACGAATTTTTCCTTCAAAACATCAAATGCTTGCAAACACTCATTAGTAAAATCAAATGCAGCATCTTTTAATAACAAATTGCATGAAGGTTTGGTAATCACATTAAAACCTTTAATAAGCTGTCGGTAAACCCAGCATGCCCCAAAAATGACCTTACCCCTTTTACATTTTTAGGTGGTGGTAATGAAGAAATAACCTTAATTTTTGCTTTATCCACCTCCATTCCCCGACTCGAAACTACATGGCCCAACACTATACCCTCTTGTACCATGAAATGACTTTTCTCCCAACTTAAAACCAAATTTGTTTCGACACAACGTTTCAAAACTTTTTCTAATTCATCAAGACATCTTTCAAAAGTTGACCCAAAAATAGAAAAGTCATCCATAAATACCTCAAGTGAATCCCCAACCATGTCCGAAAAAATACTCATTATACATTGTTGAAACGTGGCCGGGGCATTACAAAATCTAAATGGCATTCGCCTAAAGGCAAAAGTACCATATGGACATGTAAAAGTGGTTTTGTGTTGATCATCCGAGTGTATTGCAATTTGATTATATCCTGAATACCCAGCCAAAAAACAATAAAATTTTTGACCCGAAAATTTTTCAATAATTTGGTCAACAAAAGGTAATGGAAAATGGTCTTTTGAAGTAGCCGCATTTAACTTCCTATAGTAGATGCACACTCGCCACCCGGTGATCCGTCGGGTGGTGATTTGTTCACCATTTTCATCTTTTATTACCTGGATGCCGGCTTTCTTGGGGACTACGTGTGTCGGACTCACCCATGAACTATCTGAAATTGGATAAATTATTCCCGCATCCAACCACTTGATGACTTCCTTTTTCACCACCTCTCGCAAGTTGGGATTCAACCTTCTTTGAGTTTCCCGAGTAGGCTTTGCATCATCCGTGGTGATGATTTTGTGCATGACTATAGATGGACTAATACCCTTCAAATCGGCTATAGTCCACCCAATCGCCGCCTTGTGAGCTTTCAACACTTCCAACAACCCTTCTTCTTGAGCCTCATTCAAATTAGAGGCATGATAACCGGCAACGTCTCACCTTCACCCAAAAACGCATACTTAAGATGACTTGGCAACTCTTTCAATTCCACCTTGGGAGGGCAAATCAATGAAGGTTTAGTATCTGAATTGACTTCTGTTGGTAGACTTTCAACCTGATAAGTCCACAGTGGTCTTCCTTATTGCAATGCCAATGCATCTTGATTTATTTCCTCCAAAATCAATGCATAAATGTGTACTTGTTCAAAATCATCACAAACACAAACATCCAACATACCTTCCTTATACTCGTGTGGTACACACCCATCTATAATATCTGCCACAAAGCATTCGTCACTTGCCAATGAATTAGAAATATTAGTAAACACATTAAAACGCATATTTCTATTTCCAAAGGCCATATCAACTGTACCATACCGGCAATCAATAATAGCATGAGCAGTGTTTAAAAATGGCCAACCCAATATGACATTTTGTTGTTGTGTTGGGTCAACCGACGAGTAATCAAAAACCAAAAAGTCAACAGGATAATAAAATTCCTCTACTTTCACAATAACATCCCACACAATCCCCCGAGGAAGTTTATGAGATAAATTAGCCAATACAACTGTTGTCTTGACTCGTTTAAGTGGACCAAAATCGTATTGGTCATACAAACCCCCCAGTATGATACTCACACCCACTCCAAGATCCAATAGCGCCCGTGACATTTGAAAGTCACCCACTTGAATGTTAATCAAGGGCGCTCCCGGGTCTTGAAGCTTAGGTGGGAGGTCACCTTTAAGAATTGCACTCACTCATTCAGTTAAATCAACTCATTTATGGACTTTTTGTTGTCTTTTCTGAGTACACAATTCTTTTAAAAACTTTGCGTATGCAACCTATTTTATTTCCTTAACTAGAGGAGGATTAACTTTAACCTGTTTGAACACCTCCCACATCTTCTCTTTTTGAGGACCCCGTTTTAAAATCACGTTTTTCTGTAACGCCCGTTAATTCCGGTTTCAAGAATTAAAGCTTGTAGAGTATGTATAATTCTCGGGATTTATCCGACGTTTCTCAGAAGCCTTTGCGTCATCTCGGTACGTTAAACCATTTAACTTCCCTTCCACTTTGCCTTACACTTCAATTTGGAGGGACTTGGATGTAACTATTTTATTTATATCATAAAACATTTAACCTAACCCTAGACCCCCCTTGCAGCAGCGATCGGCCTAGAAACCCCCCCTGCTCGTTTTTCTTCTGCCCAGCCAAGTTTCGGCCGTGAAAACTTCAATTCAAGGTCGGTTTTATGATTCCCCATGTCTTCTAACGTTAATTGATCATATTAACACACTTATTGGTCGTTAAGGTTGAGTTTTGATGATAACAGTTTGCTGACAGATTCGTATACATTTATTGTAGGGTCTGTAACGTGATGGTAATCCATTTTTTTTTATTGATTCTTGATTCCATGATGTTATAATTTGAGTCTAGTTTCGAGAAAGGTATAATACGTAATTTTTAGACAAGATTTTAATGGTTTTTATGAATTTATAAAATCGAGTGTCAAAGCTGATGCGGGATGACGGATTCTGGTATGTCTTCCCGACGTCATAACCTTTTTTCGACAGGTTTAAATTGGTTGGTTCCACTTCTGGAAGTTAATACTTTTAGTTAGGAACCAAACCCAATTGGAATCGTTTAATTTTATTCGGTAATGAATTTTATAAAATAAAACCATTTTGTTGCGCACTGAAATAGCTGCACGTACCTTGCTGTGTTGGAAGAATTTTTATAATTTTTGTGTCCAATAGAAAAATATAATAAAAATATTTTTATAAACCTAAGACATTTATTAAGGTATGGTAAAAATTTAATAATTTATTTCAAAGGTTATCCTATGTAATTAAATGCATCTTCGCACGCTAAAATCTACACATTTTACTCGTTATTAATCGATAAGTTCATTTTAGGCTTAACCGGTGGATTTGGTTAGTTGAAAGGTTTTAGGGGCTGAGGTAAAGTAATTGGGTATGGGCTGGGCCTCGGGCCAAGTTGTTGGGCCTTGGGCCAAGGTGTTGGGCGGCCCGTTAGGCAAGAGTGTTCTTACGGTTTAGTTTAGTAACGCATTGTGTACTATTTACAGGCCCTTACTTGTGAGTGTGCACTTAGGGATTTCCTAGCTCGTTGCAGGTGTTCGATCGATTTCAGGTGAGTTCATGATGCCCTCTTTAACTCTTTTTAAATTTTGGGCTAGCATGCACACCTAAGTGTTTTCTTACTTGATGAAATGTTTTAAACGATTTTATATAGGCTTGTTAGTATATGGTAGGCCTTGGGATGTTATATATATATATATACACACATTATTGTTTGGCCTATATTTGGCGATGTTGTAGTCGTTTCGACTACTGATGTTGCGTATGCCTGCTTTGTGTTTGCATGCGTTGATGTTACGTGTTTGGGTTGTACGTTTGCTCGACCCTGATGTTATTACTTGGATGATATATATGTAGGTATATAATTATAAGGATGCTTTCATATATAATTATAAGGATGTTTATATATAATTATAAGGATGCTTTCATATATAATTATAAGGATGTTTATATATATGTATATATATATGTATATATATATATATAAGGATGATTACTTATTGTTGATGATGGCCTAACTGTTATATCCCTTTTATTTTAAAACTCTTGTAATGACTATTATGATTATTATTATAGATGTTATTTATAAAAACTTGAACTTACTCAGCTCAAGCTGACTTTGTGTACATGTTAGTGTGAGTTTCAGGTTAGGAGATGGATACATTACCACTTGGACGTGCACGAAGCTACTTGGACGGTGAAGAGCATACTTAGTCGGATGTTTCAATAATAATAAATGTTTTCTTTTTAACATTTATTTAAATTGGTTTTGGGAACCTATTTTATTATTTATGTTTTCCGCTGAATTATACTCTGAAATGGTTATTTTAATGAAGTGAATTGTTTTTAAGTTTAATTATTTTTACGAGAGTTTTGAATGATTACCAACTGTGGGGTACCCGGGGTTCGGGGCCTTACATTTTATTACCCGGATCGATCAAAGCTGAAGGAAATGGAATTGGTACATCTTCCACTTCCTTGCTTTTATCATTTAAAAGTTTATTTTGACCCGAATCTTTGTTTAAAAACATGGATAGTTTAGGGGGTTGAATGGGTGAAGATTTTTCATCTTCACTATCTACACCCGTCACACCCTCTACCACACCTTCAACTAATTCCGGTGTGGTATTGATTTTAAACTCTATACCACTTCTTAAAACACTTACCTGATTAATCGGCGCATTACGAGAAGTAGTGTGAGTAGGTTTCACCTTGGTGTCACTCGGGAGTTAACCTTTGTTCTTCTTTAAATTGGACACCTCGGTTGCAAGTTGGCCCATTTGTGTTGTCAATGATTGAATGGTCTTGTCACGAATTTCAGCCTTTTGAATACGAGCTTCATCCAACTTATTCTTCTTCTGCATCTCTTGCTGCATCATCTTTAACATGTCCATCACTTCATTCCCACTTGATGAACTTTGACCCAAAGACCCGCTTTGAGCACCACCCGTTTGTTGCAATTGACTTTGATTTCCTTGATTTCCTTTATTGTTCCCACTTTGAGCATTTCCTTGATTGAAGTATTGTTGATGAGGAATAAAGTGGGTTTGAGAAGTCCCTTGGAAATTAGGATTGAATTGAGTTGATTGATTGCCATATCGAAAATTTGGATGATTTCTCAACCCGGGGTGGTACGTGTTTGAGTTCATGTTATAGTTTCGATTACCACCTCCTTGACCTTGAATTGCATTCACCTCTTCAACTTGCCCTTCCACACCTAGACACATATCACTTGAATGTCCCAACTAGGGGTGTGCAGATTTCGGAGAGGACCGAAAAAACCCGACAACCGACCCGAAAAATACCCGAAACCGAACCTAACCGTTGTAGTTTGGTCAGCCATCGGTTCCTTGGTTTAGCAAATCTCGGTTTCGGTCTCGGGTTCGGTCATCGATAGGAAAACTACAGGATACCCGAACAGAACCGAAGATAGATGGTTCATGGGTTTAATAATCCATTTCGTTTCATATTATTTGACTTTGATAACCAGTTTCGTTCATCTTGTTACCATTTTACAAACCTGGTAAACTCATATGGTCTTCTTGTTTTTCTTTAAAGGCGACTAGTAAATTTGAAGAAATAAAAAACCCTAGCAGTATGTGTTATATATAGATAGATGGTTAAAATATTTCTAAAGTATGACACAAGATACCAGTCTTTTAGCATAAGATACAACCTGTTAAAACACTTTGGTTTGGATTTTGAAACTTTTGATCTGGAAAAGTATGTTATAACTATTTTCCAAAGTGTGGCATAAGATACAACTCTTTTAACATAAGGTACAAATTATTAAAGCTTTTGGTTGGAGTTTTAAACCTTTTAATCTAAAAAACTGTATTTATATTATATTTATTTAAAAAATAATTAATGTTATCGTGAAAGAAATCCTAACACTCTTTATGAAAAAGGTAGATTTATGCCTTATCATTATTATCCTTTGTCACTATTACTTTACTATATTATTATTAGTAGGTATAGGCATGTAGATGAATACCCTTTTCAATGGCCATCTTCTTCATTTTTTCCATAACACATCTCACTTTTCCTTTACCGCCCCGCCGCTGCTTCATTTGGCCAGAATTTTTTTTTATTATTTCAGTTTCTTCAGTTTTCTCTCCTTGGCTCCTTGCTTTAAACTCGGTCCGGATATAACCCAAAAACCGACAACCCGAAACTGGGACCGAACGAAACCGAATGGGCTGTCACAGGTTCCATTGTCGGTCTCAGTTTGTCAAGAAATTCGGTTCCCGGGTCGGGTCAGGTTCATGTCGGGTCGGTCCGGTTAATTCAAAATGATCAGCCCTAGTCCCAACCCATTACAACTCGTGCATACATCATACACTCGATTAGAAACTTGAGGTGCTTCATTGTTAACAGCATGCACTTGTGGTCTTGTAATTGCCGGCCTTGCTCTTCTTGCGGTTTGAGCCTTTCTCTTTGATGTGACCTACATTTGCTCCAAGAATGCCCAATCATCTTGCTCATAATTAGTACCAACTGTACCATTTGTAATTAACAACAAATCCCGCTCATCTTCTGTGTTCAACCCCTCATGAAAAGCATTCAACAACTCCCAAAAAGCAATACCATGGTGATGACAATTCTTGATCATCATATTAAACTGCTCAAATGCTTCATGAAACATCTCACCCAATTGTTGTTGGAAATTTCTAAAACTTTGTCTTGCATCATTGGTCTTTTGAGTCGTGTAAAATCTTCCAAAAATCTTTGTTGCATCTTGGCCCAAGTATATATTGATGCGGAAGGCAATGTGTAAAACCATCTCTTTGCCTTGTCTTCTAACGAAAATTGGAATAAGACCAACTTCACCTCATCAGTGAAAAACCTTGACCCCCGATCGTTTTACAAATAGAATCATATGCATCCAAATGAAAATAAGGTTCTTCCGTTGCAAGACCCTTATACTTTGGTAAACTTTGGAGCGCATTGGTTCTAACCTCGAACGTTCTTCCTTGTTGGTTTTGAGGAATAACCACCGGAGATGGGTTATTAGTGATGATTGGTCTAAAATGAGCTTCAATACCCCTAACCATCTCTCTTGCATGCCTTCTTGGTACCTCCAATGGTACTATTGGTTGACCCATATGTCTACACACGGGCCTTTGTGGTGCATATTGTTGAAATTGTGCTTGAGGTATTTTTTGCCGAGTTTGTTGATATTGAGGTTGTTGAGGAACTTGTTGCAATGGTTGTGGGTGTTGCAGTTGTTCTTGATTAATTTGAGGTCCACCCCATTGTTGCAAGGTATGTTTCAATTGTTGTTCAGGTACATAACCTAATTGACCTTGAACCCTCAATTGATTCCCATCAACTCCACTTGAATATCCCTCTTCATACTCTTCATACACTTCATTGTTATCACCATAACGTGGCCCTCCAAATTGATGTGGGCCCGACCTATGACCCGATGAGATATGAGTTATGGATGGGTCTTGAGGTAATGTGTATGGTTGATTATAAACTGGACTTTGTTGAGATTGGAAAGGTAATTTTTGTGGTAAGGTTGACGATTGTCCTTGAGTAGGCATAAAATTGCTTAAGGGAGGAAGGTTAGACGGTGGTTGGAAGCTAAACAAACTTGGGGGAGTTTCATTTGTTGGACTTGTAATAGTAACGGTTTTAAGCTCAGTGGATGAAGGACTGTCTGGATTGATGGGTGGTGGCATGGGTGGTAAAGATTGACCCAAAGCAATGGTTGTTGTATCAGTTTCTCGACTTTTTGTGCTAGGAGACCCAATAATCTTAGTCTCCCATTGAAGAATTCGATTCTGATGGAAGGTTCGTACGATTTCATGATCAAAAGCTAACGGTGATGAAGACCGAGAGCTTCGCATATGCATATACCTGTAAGTACATGCACACTAACATAACCCGCGTAAAACTAACAATAACAAGCAAATAAAAACTACAAAAGTTAACACACGTTGCGCACTACTCCCCGACAACAGCACCAAAATTTGATGTAACACCCCGGCTTAAGCGGAAACGCCTGAGTGTGACGTACAGATTGCTCAAACACACGTGGCACTATTAAGTGACCATAATAACATTAATTCATTAAATTGGCAAGTACACAAGTTCAAATAAAAATACAAATTGAAATCAAATCATAATAAAAACAAATGTCTCATTTATTAAATAACCTAGTTATTCTAAGTGTCTTCTAGTCCTTCATCCTCTAATCACGGTACCTGTAACATATGTATAAAATATGGTCAGCTATAGCTGGTGACATTTCCACAGCTTAAATACTACGTAAAATCCATACAATTCCATGAAAACTTGTGAAAAGCACATAAGGGTTCTTTACACTCGATGCAATGGACCTGAGTGTATAAAACAAACGAAGGTCCTTTCCAGTTGGGGCTACCAACGTACTTGGATAATGATGTCCCTTTTCCACTCGATACAAATGAACCTGAGTGCAAAGGGGGGGGGGGGCGTATGATCATACTTAATGAGACAACCACTTGAATTCCATGTATATAACAATTAAACAAATAAGCACACAAGTCCATGATTGAATTGTAGTTTATAAGTAATCGAAGTAATAATACTTGAATTTTATAATGGATACATATGCTACCCCAAAACATTAAAACATTTAAAAAGGGGTTGTAAAAACTCACCTTAGTAATTGAAGTAAAAAGGAAAACTTGAAAGCGTTGAAGATGGCAAACAATTGAACGCTTCACGAAAGCCGAAATGAGCGATCCGCACTAACTATAATAGGTAAAACGAGGCTTAACCGATAATCGTACGAGGTGTTTTTATTGTATAACTTGAAATGTGTTATTTAATATTACTTTTATATTTTTGATTATTTTATTATTATTTAAGCTTTAGCGAAAGGTTGGTTGTTAATATTAATTAAGCACTTTAATGGCGGGGAAACGAAGTTTATATGCTCGAAAAGCTTGAACTAGTGTTTATAAGTTGAAAAGATAATTATTGCTTTAAAGAGACGATTTTTAGTAAACTAAAGGTTACATTACGATTAGTAAATGATCTTTATTAACGATTTACGAAAACGAAAGACTTGGTTTTTAAGTGTAAAGTGGTAAGATATATTTAATAATTAATTTACATAATTTTTATTTAAATTAAAAAGGTTTTTATAAGTTTATTTTGATTTTTCATTGAATAATTTAAATAAACTTGTAAAAAAGAGAAAACGGTTCTGACCCGGGGTTTTGAACCCGGGTCTGTGCGTTACGGGTATGAGGTATTAACCAACTGGTCTAGGATGGATATTCATTAATTAACTGGTTTTAATTATATATATATATAATATTAGTTTCTAATGATTTTTAATAATAATAATAATAAATAAGCAGTTAACAAAAAAACAAAGGGGTTGACCCGGGTTTCGAACCCGGGTCTCGCGTGTGATGAGGACAGAACTTAACTAGTGAACCAGTTTTGTAATTCGTTTACAACATGGAAATAAATATATAAAGATACAAGCTTAAGTTCATCTTCTCCAATTGAAACCCTAGGTTTTCAATTGGAGAACATGGTTCCATGAACGTTGATTAAAGCTTAGGAGTTTTGTTTGTTGATTATACGCGGTTAATATGCATACTTTAATCACCTGATTTTGGTCTTAAGTTTGCCGGAAATGAACTCGCCAGAGCCGGACCTTGGAAGAACAATTACGGGTATTATAGAGTGATTTAGAGAGAAAGAAAGGTATGAGCGACTTGTACAGTGTCCTAAGCTTCTATTTATGCATTCAATTGGAGCGTGTACGCGTTAAAGTTGTTAATGGTGATTTCGTGATTTCCGGCAACGATTACGTGTCAAATCCGCGGTTTAAAGTTTGTTATAATGTAATTAATAAGTTGATTACGATGTAATATCAACGATATAACGCGTTAAACTAACAAAACGGGTCAACGATTGAGGTTTGGAGGGTGTTTGGGACTTGCCGGTGACGGCGGCCGGAAAAACAGGGGAAGGGGGACGGGTTGGGTTTGATTATATAATAATTATATAATTATATATAGTTTCATTTTGGCCCTTGGAGTTTAAGAACTTTTATAACTTTAATATAAAATGTAAATTACAGAAATGGTCCTCGCACTTTTAGTTGTTATATCTTATGGTTAAATGTTTATGATTTTGGATAATTACATTTTTAACCCGTAAGCTTGATTAACGATAAAGTTCGGGATTTCATAATTAAATTGAACGAATGTATTGAATATAGAAATAAATGAAAGAACGTTGAGTATTAAATGTTGGGAACGCTTCATTAATTAATAATGACAAAATATCCAAACGACCCAACGGGTCAGGTTTACAAATACGAATACGAATCGAAAATTGACGAATGTCACAGCATTCCCTACTTTTAAAAATTTTGTCCTGAAATTAGTTTAAAGAATTCGTATAAAAAAAATGAGGATACTTAGTTCGCATTTGGTCTTTCCGTTCCCAAGTAAATTCAGCGCCTCGTTTAGATTCCCAACGAACCTTTACGAAAGGTATACGGCTATGTTTGGTCTTTTTATCCTTGCGGTTCATAATTTACACCGGTCTCTCAACAAAGTGCATATATTCATCGATGCGCACTTCGTCAAGTGGTATGTGGAGGTTTTCCTCGGCTAAGCATTTCTTAAGATTCGACACATGAAACGTCGGATGAACATTTACGAGTTCTTGCGGGAGTTCAAGAGTATAGGCCGCGCTACCAACACGACTGAGAATTTTGAAAGGTCCAACATATCTAGGAGATAGTTTACCTTTCTTACCGAAACGAACAACACCCTTCGAAGGAGATACCTTGAGAAGAACACGATCACCAACGTTGAACTCGAGAGGTCGTCTATGATTATCCCCGTAGCTCTTTTGACGACTACGTGCGGCTAATAGATTTTGTTGAATTTGCACAATTCGATCGGTGGTCTCTTGGACAAGTTCGGTACCGGTGATTTGGGTTTCACCAATCTCATTCCAACAAATATGAGAACGACACTTACGACCATAAAGTGCTTCGAATGGGGCCATACCGATGCTCGTATGAAAACTGTTATTGTAGGAGAACTCAATCAAATGAAGATGAGAATCCCAGCTTCCACCAAAATCCAAAACACAAGACCTAAGTATATCCTCAAGAATTTGAATCGTTCACTCGGATTACCCATCGGTTTGAGGGTGATAGGCGGTGCTAAGGTCCAATCGAGTTCCCAACGCGGTTTGCAAAGATGACCAAAACTGAGAAGTAAAACGACTATCACGGTCGAAATAATACGCAAGGGTACACCATGACGACACACTATACGTTGAACATAGATTTGAGCGAGTTGATCAACCGAGAACTTTTCATTGATCGGAATGAAGTGCGCGGAGTTAGTCAAACGGTAGACGATAACCCAAATTCCGTCGTGGCGGTTTCGAGTGGTTAGGAGTTTAAATACGAAATCCACGGTCACATCTTCCTATTTCCAAATCGGGATGTGCGATTGCACAAGTAAACCAGATGATCGCTGATGCTCGGCCTTAATTTTAGCGCAAGTAAGGCACTTTGCGACGTACAATGCAATGTCTTTCTTCATGCCGGGCCACCAAAATGTGGACCGTAAGTCGAAATACATCTTATCCGCACCGTGATGAATAAAATATCGTGACTTATGAGCTTCTTCCATGATGAAAGTACGAAGATCGTCACAATTGGGAACCCACAAACGATTAAGGTAATACAACAAACCATCACGCTTAGTTTCGAGTTGAAGCTCAGCGCCACAAGACATTTCGTCGTGCATATTACCCTCGGTGACCGAGACATGTTGGGCTTCAAAGATTTGAAGTTGGATATCGGTTTGGACTGTCACACTATGAAGCAAGATAGATTTCACATGGGTCTTTCGGCTAAGGGTGTCGGCTACAACATTCGCTTTACCGGGATGGTAGCGGATTTCGCAGTCGTAATCACTAAGTAATTTGGCCCATCGACGTTGCCGCATGTTCAAATCCTTTTGGTCAAAAATGTGTTGAAGACTCTTGTGGTCGGTGAATACCACACATTTTGTGCCATAAAGGTAATGTCTCCAAATTTTCAACGAAAAAAAAAACCAGCACCGAGCTCGAGATCATGCGTCGTGTAATTCCTTTCATGAACTTTGAGTTGCCGTGAAGCGTAGGCGATGACTTTACCTCGTTGCATAAGGACACAACCGAGGCCTTGGTTAGAAGCATCGCAATAGACACCAAAGTCCTCGTTGCCCTCAGGGAGAGCAAGGATCAGCGCATCGCAAAGCATACGTTTGAGAGTTTAGAAGGCTTCATCTTGCTTTGGTCCCCACACGAAAGGCTTATCCTTGTGAGTCAAAGCGGTTAGAGGCAAAGCGATCTTGGAAAAATTGAGGATGAAGCGACGATAATAACCCGCGAGACCAAGAAACGAACGAACTTCGGTAGGAGAGGTTGGAGTCTTCCAATTCTTGATGGCTTCGACTTTGGCGGGGTCAACGTGAATACCCTTTTCCTTTACTATGTGCCCCAAGAACAGAATTTCGCTCAACCAGAATTCACACTTCGAGAACTTCGCGTAAAGTTGTTCCTTCCTCACAAGATCAAGGATGGAATGAAGGTGCTTTGTATGCTCGATTTTGGACTTAGAATATATGAGGATATCATCAATAAAAACAATCACGAATTTATCTAAGTATGGCTTGCATACGCGGTTCATGAGGTCCATGAATAACGCGGGTGCATTGGTTAACCTAAATGGCATAACCCTAAACTCTTAATGTCTGTATCGAGTTTGGAAGGTGGTCTTGGGTACATCATCTTCATGCATGCATAGTTGATGGTAACCCGAATGAAGATCAATCTTGGAGAGGCAAGAAGCTCCTTGAAGTTAATCAAACAGATCGTCGATGCGAGGCAAGGGGTAACGATTCTTGAACGTAAGCTTGTTGAGCTCGTGGTAGTCGATACACATACGGAAGGAACCATCTTTCTTCATGACGAACAAAACAGGTGCGCCCCAGAGACGAACAAGGGCGGATGAACCCTTTTTCCGAAAGTTCTTGGAGTTAGGTAGACAATTCTTGCATCTCGGAGGGTGCGAGACAGTAAGGAGCCTTTGCAATCTGACTTGCACCAAGCATAAGGTCAATGCGGAATTCAACTTCTCAAACGAGAGGAAGACCAGAAACGTCCTCAGGAAACACTTCGGGATACTCACGAACAATCGGAATGTCTTCAATCTTTTGCTCCTTCTTTTCAACCACGTGAGCCACGAACCCTACATACTTCTTGCGTAAGTACGTATGGGTTTGAGAGCAAGTTATGAGGTTAAGGCTCGAAGGAGAGGGCTTTTCACCAATAACACGAAGAGTTTGACCATCGGCAATCGGAAATACGAATAATCTTCTCGAAGAAAATGATTTCGGCACGGTGAGAGGACAACCAATCCACGCCTACTATGATGTCGAAACTTCCCAATTGCATCAGGATGAGGTCGATTGAGAATGCGTGGCCATTAAGATTCATCATGCAACTTCGAACAACGGAATAGATTTTTACAGATTTACCATTCGCTACTTCAGCAGTGTACGATCTCTTAAGTTTAGACCGAGGTTTAGCAAGCAAGGACTCAAATTCAAAAGACACAAAACTCATATCGGCACCGGTATCAAATAATATAGATGCAAAGTGGTCGTCTACAAGAAACGTATCGTTCACCACATCGCCAGTTTGTTGCACTTGGTGGGCATTCATCATGAATATCTTGAAGAGCTTGAACGGCTTGACCCTCTCGAGGTGCAGGTGCTTGAATAGCTAGCAGTGGTGGAGCTTGATTAGCCATCAATTGAGGAACTTGTAGCTGAATCGCTTGGTAGGCTTGGTATGCTTGGAGCTGGAATTGCGGAGCAGGAGCCAGCCGAAGTGCATTAACGTTTGCTAGTTGTGGACACGCACTACGAAAGTGGCCAAGTTGGACATATGGCATGGGTCGGGGGTTTGGCTGAGCAGCCCTTGGGGGAGCCGCTATGATGGTTTCACGACAGGTGGTACTAAAATGCCTGAAACGTTTACAACGGTTGCATTGACGGCAAGAGGAATTCGCCGAATGGTGACGAAGGCAAGTGGTGCAATGGGGATGGGGTCCATTATAAGGCTTCTTGAAAGGTGGTGCGGTGTTGGTTTGGGGTTGAGGTGCGGTTTGTTGGGTTAGCGCGTAGTTCTTGCGCTTTCTTTTAGGGTGATGGGTGGAAGAGTAGGCGGGTTTGGATGGTCTAGGCTTGGTTTCTTTTGGTTCAGAAGCAGGTTTATCGGCCGGTTTCTTGGATGATTTCAATGTCAAAGTCCCAGCTTTGACATGGTTGTCAATTAATTTAGCAGCCAGATTGATTGCGTCGCCAAGTTCCTTAGGAAAACTACTGAAAACACTGTCTTGGATCTGTCTCGATAGTCCCCTAATGTACTTATCGATGGCACGTGAGGTAGGGGTAACAAGATGCGGCACCAACACACTAAGTTCGTTGAAATGGGAGGTGTATGCGGAGTGCTCACCACCCTCTTGTTTAAGGTTTCAAAATTCAGCCTCCAAATTCATAAGCTCTTTGGAGGACAAAACTGTTGGGTCATGAGATCCTTCAATTCGTTCCATGGCAAGGCCATGGCAGCTTCAGTACCGCGGTTCGTCTTTTCCTTGACCCACCATGTAAGTGCCCCTGCTTGAACATACCTGTAGCGAATCGGGTTTGCTAATCATCAGGACAATCAATTTGGTAAAGCACGCTTTCCATCTTTTCGTACCACTGAAGTAGGGCAGTGGCACCTTGTGTTCTATCAAATTTGGTAGCTTTGGCATCGGTAAAGTTCTTAGAGGTTACACCGGGAGCTGAAGGCGGGGGAGGAGGAGGGTTAACGTTAGCCATGATATTCTGGTGCATCTGGGTCATGATATTAGGGAGGACCGCTGTCAGGTGCTTGGTGATCTGAGAAGTTATCTTGCGGCTAGAGGTTCCAGATGATCGACGCTTAAGGTTGCGGGAAGCCATTCTGCAAACAAGGGTAATGAAAATCGTGAGACTCGGATGTTGCGTTTTAACAAGATTATCAAAGTCATAAAATCCTAATTTTATGAAAAACGCAGCGGAAATTAGTTTTAAATCTTGCTAATTTCATATGTATAAAACCTATTTTACACATGCAAAACCCAAGCCCGGATCCAAATACGAAATACATACTATCAAACACATGCATGTCACTATAAGTCCATGCATGTTAAAGCTACCTTTCAAATCCAAGGAAGAGGAAGGATATGATGAAGAAGAAGGCAAGAACTTGAATATGAAGCTCCTCAAGCTAGCATACCCCAAGTTTTCCAACAAACACCACTCGTAGCTAGGATTTTACACTTCAAAACACCTTCTTCCTTGTCCTTCTCCTTTGTCCGAATCCAAGAGAGGAAGAAAAGTTGAGAGGATTTTTCCTCTCTTGTGCTTTGTTACTTGTGTGTGTGAGAGAGAAAGAGGAGAGTGAATTATTGCACCACCCATGTGACCAACAAAATCCTTTGCATTTTGTATTATATCAAAGCAAGAGAGAGAAAGGAAGGGGGCACTCTCCCTCCACTTTCAAACTCAAAACCATGTTTTATATTTTATAATACTTTGATATAAAACTTATGTTATGTATAATAAATAAAATGTTACATAATATAAGTCTAGTTACATGCAAGTGAACTAGTCTCATATTGTTATTTAACCATCTTAAATAACATTATGAAATGGTCTCTCTCAAAATAAATCATCCATATGATTTATTTATTTCACAAGTACATTGTATTTAGAAACCCCTTTCCAAATAACTCAAGTGTTAATATTTATTTGTTATGATCACATCATATATAAACAAATATTATTGGTGTTTGTCTAGCTTGTTATTGGGTATGACCCGACTTGGATCATGACATACTAGCCACATCAATAATAATATGTCTTTGGCATGCCGAGTCTAACAATCTCCCACTTGCACAAGATACATAGATGATTGATTCAAGTAGCAAATACCGCCTAACTACGGTTTACTACCACTAATACGCATGACGAAGTGCTATTCAATAGCATCATCCCCTTCAAGTCCCTTACTTGAAATGATTTAGGTACATCTATCATTTATCCTTTTGCCTCAGATGTCATGTCAAATCCAGAGACACAGAGTGATCATTCTCTGTTGATTTAACTTTTAGGCCTTAGACATCTCACTCTCAACGAATGAGAGGGACAAATCCCCTCTTAACTACATACGTCTCTCACAATCACCTTGTACCATACCTGATCTTAGACTTATGTACTGTCATGTTTCAGAGCAGCGAAGAACTAAGTCAAAGTACAATATTCGGTGAATATCAAGACTCAATATGTATCTCAGGTCGGAGGATACTATGATATTCTCCTTTACTCAAATTTACTTATGATCAATCACAAGGATTTCATGTAGTAACATTTGAGAGCGGGTCAGTCCAATATTTATAACCCATAAATATCTATAAACTTTGGTAGCAACCTTGCTCTATATTCATATCCCATGAATATCCACCAATCCAAGTTCATAATAGTCTTACCTTCATATTTGTTCCCGCAAATATGAGCGACTACGGACATTTAGAGTAAGTAACTTATTCATGGATTTAAACATGCTAAAATGGAACATAACTCAGAATGTCATAACCATAAACCATAATCATATGAATGAGTTAAAATAACAATTGTTCCGATATCCAAATACAAAATTCGATCATATCCAATCACTAGAATATTGAAGTCCTAAGGCACAAGTATGACCCTCATGCTTTGGCCTTTCAAGGAGCTTCATGAGTGGATCCGCAATGTTTTGATCGGTGTGAACTTTGCGAATACATATCTTTCCCTTTTCAACTTCATCCTTTATGTAGTTGAACCTCCGCTCAACGTGCCTCGTCTTTTGATGTGCACGAGGTTCCTTGATTTCAGTAATCACACCCTCGTTATCACAAAAGATCTCTAGAGGGTCCTGAATGGTACGGACTACCCCTAGGTCGGCAATGAATTTTCTAATCCATGCAGCTTCTTGAGCTGTCAATGAGGCGGCGATGTATTCCGATTCCGTGGTGGATAAAGCCACCACATCTTGTTTTGAGCTCTTCTAAGAGACTTCCCCACCATTCATAACGAAAACATATCCCGATTGTGATCTAGAGTCATCTCGATCAGTTTGGAAACTTCCATCCGTGTAACCCTTTACAACGAGTTCCTCCTCACCCGAAACGTATATTAGAAACAAATCCTTAGTCCTTCTAAGGTAATTCAATATACTCTTAACCGCCATCCAATGGCTACTTCCCGGATTATGTTGGAATCTACTTGTCATGCTTAAAGCGCATGACACATCCGGTCTAGTGCATACCATTGCATACACGATGGATCTAATAGCCAATGCGTATGGGATCCCATTCATTCTATCTTGCTCTTTCTTTGAGGTTGGACATTGAGACGCACTCAATATGATTCCTCTTTGAATAGAGTTCTCCATCTTGAACCTCTTCAAGATTTTGTCAATGCATACACTTTGGTTTAAACCTATCAACCGCCTTGATCTATCCCTATAGATCTATATTCCCAAAATATAGGCGGCTTCTCCAAGATCCTTGATTGAAAAACAACTTCCAAGCCATGCTTTTACACCCTCCATGGTTGGAATGTCATTCCCAAATAGTAGTATGTCATCAACATACAATACTAAGAAGGTAATTATGCTCCCACTAGCTTTCTTATACACACAAGCTTCATCACCATTCTTGATGAACCCAAATTTCTTAACTTCTTCATCAAAACGGTGACTCCAACTTCTAGATGCTTGTTTCAATCCATAGATTGATTTCTTTAACTTGCATACTTTATTAGGATGTTGTGGATCGACAAAACCTTCGGGTTGAACCATTTAGACATCTTCCTCAAGATTCCCATTTAGGAAAGCGGTTTTGACATCCATTTGCCATATCTCATAGTCATAATGTGCGGCTATGGCAAACAATATCCTAATAGACTTTAGCATTGCTACGGGAGAAAAAGTTTCATCATAGTCAACCCCTTGAGTTTGAGTGAAACCTTTTGCTACAAGTCTATCTTTATAAGTATCCAAGTTTCCATGCACATCGGTTTTCTTCTTGAAAACCCACTTACTTCCAACCGGTTTGGAATTAAGAGGTGGTACAACCAAATCCCATACTTGGTTGTCATGCATGGATTGCATCTCTACATTCATGGCTTCAAGCCATTTGTCACAATCGGATTGTGACATTGCATCACGGTACGTGGTGGGTTCATCCGAATCTACCACATAGCATCCATCCATGAAGAAACCATATCTTTCGGGTGGTCTTGATCAACCATTTGATCATTTTCAACAACCTCTTGTTTATCGCTAGTATCAACCAAACGTGTATAGGCTTGTGGTTCTCGATCCTCCTTGAGTTCCACCGTTCTACTAGTACCTTCCATAAGGAACTTAGTTTCCATGAACTCGGCCTTTCGAGCACCAAAACCTTTTGCTCGGTTGGGCTGTAGAAATAATATCCCATGGAATCCTTGGGATATCCTACAAAGATACACTTAGTGGATCGACTTTCAAGTTGGTTTTGGGTGTTGTTCTTGACATAAGCCTCACAACCTCATACCTTTAAATATGATAATGATGGAGCCCTTCCATTCCATATTTCATAAGGTGTTTTGTCCACTTTCTTGGTTGGGGCCATATTTAAAATACGGGCCGCGGAGAGCAAAACGAAATCCCAAAATGATAGAGGCAATGTGCTTCTAGCCATCATAGATCGAACCATATCTAATAGGGTTCGATTCCTCCTTTCGGACACACCATTGTGTTGTGGTGTTCCGGGTGGAGTAAGTTGTGAGATGATCCCACAACTCCTAAGATGATCTCGGAAAGCATCACTTAGGTATTCACCTCCTCTATCCGAACGAAGTACTTTGATGGTTTTATCGAGTTGATTTTGTACTTCATTTTGGAAGACTTTGAACATTTCAAAGGCTTTATCTTTGTGTCTTAACAAGTACACATACCCATAATGACTATAATCGTCGATAAAGGTAATGAAGTATCTTTCACCATTCCTTGTCATTGCCTTAAAGGGACCACATACATCCGAATATATGATACCCAATAAGTCTTTTGCCCCTTCATTTGTTCCACTAAAGGGGTCCTCGGTCATCTTTCCAAGTAAACAAGACTAATATCTCCTTTCTTGAATCTATTATTTCCCTTGAACCCCTGCAATAAATTGCAAATATGAGTTCCACATCTGGTATCCAATACCCATGTGTTAGAGGAAACAATATTAAGATCAACATGAATCATGAAAGTCGTACCCGAGGTTTGCCCCGCATCCTTCTTTGCTTTCAACTCTTTGAGACGGGTTGGACAATTCCTCATCCAATGCCCAATCTCCTCACATCCAAAGCACGGATCCTCCGAGCTAACCTTTAGCTTCTTCGGTTTGGGTGGTTCCGCTTTAGCCTTTCCCTTGAACTTACCCATGTGTTGTCTCTTGCCTTTGGCAACCTTTGCCTTGGGTTCCGGGTGATGCCTATTCCTATTTCCTCCCTCATTGACTGTGATAATGGGTAAAACCCTTTTACCCATTCCAGTCTCGGCCGTTTTGAGCATTGCGTGAAGCTCACCAATGCTCTTGTCCCACCCATTCATGTTATAATTCATAACAAATGTCTCAAACTTCTTGGTTAACCCATTTAGGATCAAATCCGTGGCTAACTCGTTTGAGACGCAACAATTGAGGCACTCGAGACGATCAATGTGGCTTTTCATCTTAAGTACATAAGATGAGACCGATTAGGTTTCCTCCATACGAAATGCATGAAGCGCTCGAACCGTTTTGAAGCGTTCCACCCTAGCTTGTGAAAGGAACATTTCCTTAAGTTGGGTGATCATGTCGTATGCCCCATGAAGTTCAAAATCCTTTTGAATCTCGGGAATCATAGTTCCCAACATGAGGCAAGAGACTTGCACCGAATCCTCATTGTGCATAACCCAATCGTTATGGTCTTGGACATCATCAACACTAGGTCATCGGGAATAGGATCCTCTAATACGTAGTATTTCTTTTCTTGCTTGAGAACGATTCTCAAGTTTCGATACCAATCCATAAAGTTGGTATAGTTTAGACGATCCTTGTCAAGAATAGATCTTAGTGATAGGTTATTAACGGGTGGAATAATAATGTTAGGTGGATTGTTGATTGCGGCCATCTATAAATATAACAAAGCCCAATTTTAGTATTTTCGGTATCAATAATTTTAATCGTTAATACCCATTTTGTCTCCAAGACAACTAATGATTAAAATCTAGAACCCAACGTTACATTCAAATAGTAGTTAGGTGACCTTTATCCTACTATTTAAATTAACAAGGTAGTCAACGTTTGACGATTGCAACCATTTGCAACTTCTAGTTTTATAGGATCGGTTAAACATCTTATGTTTTAGTCGGCATGTTTAATTCCATCAACACCATTGTACACCATGCTTCAGTGACCCTATTCACATGGTTTCCAATTAAATTCGTCCTACTTACACACACGTGTGAGTTTACACATACAAGTGGTTAGGTGACCTCAAACTCACAAGTTTCCTCAAATGCGGTTAGGTGACCTTTATTCCACACCGAGTTCCCAAGTGATTCGAGTGTCGTATAAAAGGATGGTGTTCAACTTATTTTATAAAAGGGATTTTAGTTTTCAAAATTCTAGATTGGAAAACCTTTTATGTACCTTTCATTTGCATGCATTCAAATGTATGGTACTTAGTTGAAGAAACCATTTTTCAAAGTTCCTATTAATAAAACCCATTTTATTATGAAATCATTAGCCATTAATAAAACCAATTTTTATTACTTAATGATTTCTAAGGAACCAATTTTATGCTAGTTGTTGATTTAAGTAGTTAACAATCCAAATTGTAATAACATACAAACAAAAGTAAATCAACCATGCAAGCATAAAACATACACAACCACAAGTTCATAACCATAGCCTCCTAATGTTGACCACACTTGTTGACCGAAGACAAGTGTGTCAAAAGGTTTCTTCTAAGGGACTCAAAAGGACATGAGCTTGTGTTTCCGAACTCCCACTTGATCCCGCATACAAATGCTCCAAGTGTTCACCCCCGTGTTGTGGTCTCCATCATTTTATTTGGGCTCTCTTCCTTGCATCTTCTTTTACAAAACATATCCTAATACATTTTTCTAGTAAAAGAAATGCTCCTAATCTACTTATTATTACAAACCAATTGAAAGAATAAATAGATTACAAACCCAAATAAATATTACAACCATATTGAATGAACAAACAACCACTTTGAATGAACAAACAATCAATACAATCATTCAACTAAACACAAGGCCATGGCTAGGTTATGAACATCTATTACATATCCATATATGCAATAATACAAGACCCAAAATGGTTCCCCTTGACCCTTGAAACTTTCGACCAAAACAAACAAAAACCGAAAGTTCCGGGTTTTGTCCAAACAACACAATCAATCATCCAAATGACTTAGTTTTTCAAGATTACCACATGCATGTAAAGTATAACCTTGAAAAACCATGGGGTAACCAAAACCCCAAAATTTTCGGCCATATGGTAAACCCCACCATAAACCCGAAAATTTTTGGGTCTAATGAAGCATGCATCCGTATAAGTGGCTCTTGATGCCATTGTTTGGTTTTAACAAGATTATCAAAGTCATAAAATCCCAATTTTATGAAAAACATACCGGAAATTAGTTTTAAATCTTGCTAATTTCATATGTATAAAACCTATTTTACACATGCAAAACCCAAGCCCAGATCCAAATACGAAATACATACTATCAAACACATGCATGTCACTATAAGTCCATGCATGTTAAAGCTACCTTTCAAATCCAAGGAAGAGGAAGGAGATGATGATGAAGAAGACAAGAACTTGAATATAAAGCTCCTCAAGCTAGCATACAACAAGCTTTCGAACAAACAACACTTGTAGCTAGGATTTTACACTTCAAAACACCTTCTTCTTGTCCTTCTCCTTTGGCCTAATCCAAGAGAGGAAGAAAAGTTGAGAGGATTTTTCCTCTCTTGTGTTTTGTTACTTGTGTGTGTGAGAGAGAAAGAGGAGAGTGAATTATTGCACCACCCAAGTGACCAACAAAATCCTTTGCATGTTGTATTATATCAAAGCAAGAGAGAGAAAGGAAGGGGGCACTCTCCCTCCACTTTCAAACTCAAAACCAAGTTTTATATTTTATAATACTTTGATATAAAACTTATGTTATGTAGAATAAATAAAATGTTACATAATATAAGTCTAGTTACATGCAAGTGAACTAGTCTCATATTGTTATTTAACCATCTTAAATAACATTATGAAATGGTTTCTCTCAAAATAAATCATCCATATAATTTATTTATTTCACATGTACATTGTATTTAGAAACCCCTTTCCAAATAACTCAAGTGTTAATATTTATTTGTTATGATCACATCATATATAAACAAATATTATTGGTGTTTGTCTAGCTTGTTATTGGGTATGACCCGACTTGGATTATGACATACTAGCCACATCAATAATAATATTCGTCTTGGGCATACCGAGTCCGACATCGGAATAGTGCATGATAAATATAAAGAAAAGAAATTATTGTTAAAGTTTGATAAAATATGAAAACCATAAATATAACAAGTGTTGTGAGGAAATTAGAGTGTTCATGAACCACCATGTACTCTTATGTTCGAACACAAAATCGAAATTTTGAAAATAAATCGAACCAAAAGTTGGGTATTCGTGTATCACCAGGACTTAACAGAGTTTTGGATAAAACACATTGTAAAACATAGAGGGTCGGAGTCACACGTTGCATGAACCACCATGACTTGTGTGACATCCTAAGGGATGCAACCATATCCTTATCATAAAGGGGACATGATCACGATTGAAAATATAAAGTGGTTACTCGTATGGCGTTTGGATGGTACATTTTGGCCTAATAAGTTTCATGCCATTCCTGAACTCTCCAAGTAAGCAACCGGGTCCAGCATCAGATTGGATATATGCGCATTGCTTATCCTTAGGTTTCATGAACCTTGGTGTCAAGATTTCGGGAAACAAGCACGTCCCCCTTCCAGTTACTACATAGCCGCCATGACGAATCATCTTTATGCAGAAGAATTATCGGAACACCCAAACGAAACTTGTTTGTAAATCCTTTGAAAATTTTGATTTTTAGGCCTAAGCCTTGGACTTGTGTGTGCTTTTGTGTACATGAGGCATAAACGAACTAAGCAATATAGCAATAATAGTATGTGCGTTCAAACAATCAAATAAAGGCCCACATAATTTTCTAATCATGCAACCTAAACAATTTAAACAATTAAGCTATAGCTAAACTAGAACACTACATCTAATGCCCTATCTTATAGTCACGGCTCTGATACCAATCTGTAACACCTCAGCTTAAGCGTAAACGCCCGAGTGTGACGTAAAGATTGATTAAACACACGTGGCACTATTAAGTGACTATAATAACATTAATTCATTAAATTGGCAAGTACACAAGTTCAAATAAGAGTACAAATTTAAATCAAATCATAATAAAAACAAATGTCTCGTTTATTAAATAACCTAGTTATTCTAAGTGTCTTCTAGTCCTTCATCCTCTAATCACGATACCTATAATATATGTATAAAATACGGTCAGCTATAAATATAGCTGTTGAGATTTCCACAGTTTAAATACTACGAAAAATCCATACAATTCCATGAAAACTTGTGAAAAGCACATAAGGGTTCTTTACACTCGATGCAATGGACCTGAGTGTAAAGAACAAACGAAGGTCCTTTCCAGTTGGGGCTACCAACGTACTTGGATAACGAGGTCCCTTTTCCACTCGATACAAATGGTCCTGAGTGCAAAGGGGGGCGTATGTTCATACTTAATGAGACAACCACTTGAATTCCACGTATATAACAATTAAACAAATAAGCACACAAGTCCATGATTGAATTGTAGTTTGTAAGTAATTGAAGTAATAATACTTGAATTTTATAATGGATACATATGCTGCTCCAAAATATTAAAACATTTAAAAAGGGGTTGTGAAATCTCACCTTAGTAATTGAAGTAAAAAAGGAAAACTCGAAAGCATTGAAGATGGCAAACAATTGAACGCGTCACGAAAGCTGAAATGAGCGATCCGCACTAACTATAATAGGTAAAACTAGGCTTACTCGATAATCGTACGGGGTGTTTTTATTGTATAACTTGAAAGGTGTTATTTTATATTACTTTTATATTTTTGATTATTTTATTATTATTTAAGCTTTAGTGAAAGGTTGGTTGTTAATATTAATTAAGCACTTTAGTGGCGGGGAAATGAAGTTTATATGCTCGAAAAGCTGGAACTAGTGTTTATAAGTTGAAAACATAATTATTGCTTTAACGAGACGATTTTTAGTAAATTAAAGGTTACGTTACAATTAGTAAATGATTTTTAATAACGATTTACGAAAACGAAAGACTTGGTTTTTAAGTGTAAATTGGTAAGATACATTTTATAATTAATTTGCATAATTTTTAGTTAAATTAAAAAGGTTTTTATAAGTTTATTTTGATTTTTCATTGAATAATTTAAATAAACTTGCAAAAAAAAAAAAAGAGAAAACGGTTCTGACCTGGGGTTTCAAACCCGGGTCTGTGCGTTACGGGTATGAGGTATTAACTAACTGGTCTAGGATGGATATTCGTTAATTAACTGATTTTAATTATATATATATATTATATTAGTTTCTAATGATTTTTAATAATAATAATAATAATAATAATAATAATAAATAAGCAGTTAACAAAAACACAAAGGGGTTGACCCAGGTTTCGAACCCGGGTTTCGCATGTGATGAGGACAGGACTTAACCAGTGAACCAGTTTTGTAATTCGTTTACAACATAGAAATAAATATATAAAGATACAAGCTTAAGTTCATCTTCTCCAATTGAAACCCTAGGTTTTCAATTGGAGAACATGGTTCCATGAACGTTGATTAAAGCTTAGGGGTTTTGTTTGTTGATTATACACCGTTAATATGCATACTTTAATCACCTGATTTTGGTCTTAAGTTCGCCGGAAATGAACTCGCCGGAGCCGGACCATGAAAGAACAACTACGGGTATTATAAAGTGATTTAGAGAGAAAGAAAGGCATGAGCGAGTTGTGCAGTGTCCTAAGCCCCTATTTATACTCTCAATTAGAGCGTGTACGCGTTAAATTTGTTAATGGTGATTCCATGATTTCCGGCGACGATTAAGGGTCAAATCCGCGGTTTAAAGTTTGTTATAATGTAATTAATAAGTTGATTACGATGTAATATCAACGATATAATGCGTTAAACTAACAAAACGGGTCAATGATTGAGGTTTGGAGGGTGTTTGGGACTTGCCGGCGCCGCTGCCGGTGACGGACCGGAAAAACGGGGGAAGGGGGCGGGTAGGGTTTAATTATATAATAATAATATAATTTAAATATAGTTTCATTTAGGCCCTTGGAGTTTAAGAACTTTTATAACTTTAATATAAAATGTAAATTACAGAAATGGTCCTCGCACTTTTAGTTGTTATATCTTATGTTAAATGTTTATGATTTTGGATAATTACATTTTTAACCCGTAAGCTTGATTAACGATAAAATTCGGGATTTCATAATTAAATTGAACAAACGTATTGAATATAGAAATAAATGAACGAACGTTGAGTATTAAATGTCGGGAACGCTTCATTAAATAATAATGACAAAATATCCAAACGACCCAATGGGTCGGGTTTACAAATACGAATACGAATCGAAAATTGATGAATGTCACATTTGACGTCAGGTCGAAGACTCACTCAAAAATAAACCAAATACAACTAAATAGATAGTGGTAAATGGGTATCGAACACAAAGAGTTTGTATCAGTTGCTAGACTTTTTGTGCTAGGAGACCCAATAATCTTATTCTCCCGTTGAAGAATTCGATTCTGACGGAAGGTTTGCTTTATTTCAGGATCAAAAGCTAACGGCGATGAAGATCGAGAGCTTCGCGTATGCATATACCTGTAAGTACATGCACACTAACACAACCAGCGTAAAACTGACAATAACAAGCAAAAAAAACTACAAAAGTTAACACACGTTGCGCACTACTCCCCGGCAACGGCGTCAAAATTTGATGTGAGGTCGAAGACTGTTAACATAAATTAGTTATTTATTAGGCCTTGTATTTATTTGTATCTCTTGGTGTACCTTTATATCTCTTGGTGTACCTTGTTTTAATTTCTTTGTCTATATATTTTCCTGGCTCCCTAGTTTGGGGTATTGAGTTCTCAATCTTATTATTTTATCATACGCCTATCGATTCTAATCCCAGTGGAAACCCTTCTCTTCCCCTTACCTCTCTTTTCTTCTTCATGGCTTCCTCATCATCCTCAGATGGTTTTCTCTCCATGAATTCCATCTTTCACATGCTTACAATAAAATTATCTTCAACAAACTACCTGTACTGGAAGGATCAGATGCTCCCCATTCTAAGCTTTCAGAACCTCCTATCTCATGCCGACGGCTCTGCACCCATGCCGCTCCCAAAAATTATCTCCGGAGAAAAATCGGTTCCGAACCCCTCATATGAGCCCTGGGTCGCTGCCGATCATAAAACTATTATCATCCTTCATGCCTCCCTCTCTGAGGAGGCCGTCGCTAAGATCGTTGGTCTGTCTACCGCTCGCCACATCTGGCTTGCCTTAGAGTCGGCCTACAACAACACCTCGATTGAGAGAATTCAAAACCTGCGTGACCAACTCCGATTGACTACCAAAGGATCCTACTCGGTTATCGACTTCGGTCGAAAATTCGAAGGCATTTGTGATCAATTATCCTCCATCTGTCAACCGGTGAATGAGGCTGATAAACTGCATTGGTTTGCTTGTGGTCTGGGACCCTCCTTTGAAACTTTTTCGGCCTCCATTCGGAACACCAAACCACCCCCTCCTTTTCGTGATCTTCTTGTTCTGGCAAAAAATCATGAGCTATTTCTTCGGTCCCTTCAAGGAAATTCCACACCACCTGCTGCTTTCACATCCCAACAGTCTCGTGGTGGTGGTTCGGGCGGTCGTTGTTATGGTGGTAGGTTTAATCGTGGCATCCGTTCTGCTGGCAGGGGTCGTTGTCGTCAGCCCCCAACTTGTCAAAGATGTTGTAAGGAAGGCCATTATGCTATTGCCTGACCCAAATTTGCCTCCCTTTTCCAGCAAACTAAACCATCTGATGTGGATTTGGCAAAAGCCTTCCTCGCTCAATGCAATGTTTCCACCGCTCCTCCTTGGTTTGCTGATACTGGTGCAACAGATCACATGGCAGCTGCACCCGAACACGTCACCAGCGCTGCTACTCACTTAGGTGATGCCAAAGTAACCTTTAGTAATGGTAACTTTCTTCCCGTTTCACATATCGGGCATACAACCGTTGGCAATCAACTTCATCTAAATGATGTCTTGATTGTTCCAAACATTACTAAAATCTGTTGTCTGTTAGTAAATTAACAGCTGATAATCCAGTTGATGTTTTGCTTTCCTATCCCTCTTTTCATGTTCAGGATCACACCACGAGACAGGTGCTGGCCACGGGAAGAATTGAAGATGGACTTTATGTTTTACAAGCTGATTCTAAGTCATTTTTGGCAGATTCCTATTCTTCTTTGAAAGCCTCTTTTGAGTTGTGGCACTCACATTTAGGTCATGTGTCATATGACACTATTTTACATTTAAATAAAACAGGAGATTTACATGTCACCTCCCTTCTTCCTAAACCAATTTTGTGTGAATCTTGTCAATTATCTAAGGCTCATCGCCTACCTTTTACTATTAATGAAAAGAGGGCTCTTCACCCTTTGGATATGATTCATTGTGATTTGTGGGGACCATCTCCGGTTACCTCTATTGATAGCTATCGATATTATGTAATATTTGTTGATGACTACTCGCGATTCACATGGTTTTACCCGCTAAAAACTAAGTCCAGCTTTTATGCTATTTTAGCGGTTTTCATGAAATTTGTACAAACCCAATTTTCAAGAAAGATTAAAGTGTTTCAAAGTGATGAAGGCATGAAATTCTTAAATCATAATGTCAAACAATTACTTAATGAAAACAGTACTTTTCATCGTATTTCGTGCCCCTACACCCCTCAACAAAATGGCCGGGTCGAAAGAAAACATCGACATCTTGTTGAAACTGGTTTAGCCCTGATGTTTAATGGCCGTGTTCCACCCCATTATTGGGTTGAAGCCTTTAGCACAGCAGTCTATATTATTAATAGACTTCCAACACATGTTCTTAATAGAAAATCACCATTTGAGTTATTATACTCTCATAAACCATGCTATGCCAATCTTCGTGCTTTCGCATGTCGTGTATACCTATATATTCAGGACTATACGGACCACAAGCTTGCACCACGAAGTGTACCATGCATATTCATGGGATACTGCCCTCAATACAAAAGGTACCGTTTCCTTGACCCGCAAACCGCCAAAACCTACATTACCCGCCATGCTCGTTTTGACGAACGCTTTTTTCCCTTCTCTGGTACCACATCTTCTACTGACCTTTCCCTATTACCCCTACTCTCATTTTCAGATGGCAACTCCTATATGAACCCAACTGTCATAAAAACCACTACTCAACCACAACAACCTCCTGCCAAAACAACCCACTGTGACCTGTGTTGTGATGACTTTGGGTCACCTCATCCCAAGCCCACCTACGTTGAGCCCACCTCTATACCTCTAATAACTACTCTATCTTATTCACCACTTACAAATACTAATCCAACCTCACCAGTTATACATACACTTGACCCCCACTACCCATGAAACTCTCCAACCCGCTACCTCAACCAACTCCGACTCTTTAGCTACAAAAATAACCGAGCCTCCTGCTTCTAACCCTCCACTGGTTGTACCTACCCATCCAATGATTACCCGAGCCAAGGCTAGAATTTTTAAATGCAAGTATCCAGTTGATTCTTCCCATACCCAAACACATGGTCTCTATGCTGCCTTGTTCTCTTCCACTGAACCTAAGGGATTCAAGTCTGCTCTTATTAATAATAACACATGGTCATTGGCTCCGCGACCCGCCAATATGGCTATTTCAAACCAAATACCGCCCTGATGGTTCAATCGATCGGTACAAGGCGCGTCTTGTCGCCCAAGGGTTCTCTCAGATGCCTGGTATTGACTATTCTTACAATTTTAGCCCAGTAGTTAAAGCATCCACCATTCGCACTGTGCTATCTTTAGCTGTTATTCATAATTGGTGGCTCCATCAACTTGATGTCAATAATGCCTTTTTGTACGGGAATTTACGTGAGCATGTCTTCATGGAACAACCACCTGGATTTGTTGATCCTGCATACCCTAATTATGTTTGTCGCTTGAATAAAGCACTTTATGGTCTCAAACAGGCACCTCGTGCTTGGTTTCACCGGCTCAGCTCATTCCTATTGCAAAATGGGTTTACTTGTAGTCATGCGGACACTTCCTTATTTCTTTTTAAAAGAGACTCATGTATCATGTATTTACTTGTTTATGTGGATGACTTGATCTTAACAAGGAATAAAGAAAATGTCATTCGCTCCTTCATAACTCGGCTAAATCATGAGTTTGCCATAAAGGACCTGGGTGATCTAAACTTCTTTCTTGGTCTTGAAGTCACACGAACCAAGGACGGCCTTTTTTGAGTCAATCAAAATATGCCCATGAAATACTTCGTCGTGCCAATCTTCTTGACGCTAAACCTGTTCACACTCCTTTAGCTGCCAATGAACATTTTAGCACTTATGGTGAACCATACTCGGATCTTACTATGTATCGATCTCTCGTTGGGGCACTACAATATTTGACCATCACTCGTCCGGATATTTCTTATGCCATGAATTAGGTGAGTCAGTTTCTTAAGACTTCCACTATCACCCATTTTCAACTGGTCAAACGGATACTTAGATACATAAAAGGTTCAATGGCATATGGCCTTGCGTTCTCTCTTCCTCCTTCAGTCCACATTGTTGGTTGCTCTGATGCCGATTGGGCCAGGTGTATTGAAACTCGTCGGTCGACCTATGGGTACTCAATTTTTCTTGGAGGAAATCTTATTTCTTGGAGTGCAAAGAAACAACCGACCGTGTCTCGGTCTAGTTGCGAGTCTGAGTATCGTGCCATGGCTAATGCTGCAGCTGAAATTATTTGGATCACCCACTTACTTCGAGAGCTTCATGCCCTTCCTCCCGATCGCCCGACTCTGCTTTGCGACAACCAGAGTGCCCTCTTTCTAACTCACAACCCGGTCTCTCATAAGCGGGCAAAACATATCGACCTGGATTATCACTTCATTGTGAGCTTGTAGCTTCGGGCAAGCTACATACTACCTTCATTCCAACCAAGCTCCAAGTGGCGGATATTTTTTACGAAGAGCCTTCCTAGACCTCAGTTCGAATTCTTTCAGTCACAGCTTCGCATTAGCCCACCACCTTTTCGCTTGTGGGGGGATGTTAACATAAATTAGTTATTTATTAGGCCTTGTATTTATTTGTATCTCTTGGTGTACCTTGTTTTAATTTTTTTGTCTATATATTTTCCTAGCTCCCTAGTTTGGGGTATTGAGTTCTCAATCTTATTAAAGACTCACTCAAAAATAAACCAAATACAACTATATAGATAGTGGTAAATGGGTATCGAAAAGGAGTTTGTGGAATATGTGTTAATAAAGTAGCTTAGCAATTAAACTAATATAAAAGTAAAAGACAAAAAGTAATCTTTAAGTTAATTTTGATTTGATTTTAAGAACTAAAATAAACTAACACGAAAGTTGTAAACAATTGATTAAACAAGCATTCCTCTCGGGGTTCAGGTTATTACTCAACACTTTTGTTAGCATTCAATGAATAAACCATACTATCTTGGTTTTGTACATATGCAATTCCTTGTGATTAATCAAGAACTAAGTACTCGGATGCCTAGAACGCGAGTTTGTTACTTAACAATCAATCAATACTATTAACCCTAGTTCTCTCCACTAAATCTCAATTGTCAATGACACCAAGAACGCATGGATCAAAACTAGGTTTAAACGATATAGACAAGTTACAAACAATCACACAAACATCATGATTATACTAACATAAACAATTAGACAATCAATCCAAATTCAAGAACAAATAACATAAAGTGTCTTGTAATTAACCTTACATCCCAAGAGAAATACCACAAGATTAGCCACACATGGTTAGCATCATCGATTCAATGTTTAATCCAAAGTAATCAAAGATTTTAGTGTTAATCTTCAATTATAAGCACTCAAAAACTTGTTCTCAAGCACCCTAATCGCCAAAACCAATTGTCTAGCACGGATTTTGATGAAAAGCATGTCAAAAGGCAATTATAACATCGTTTGCGAGTTGAAAGCGTCACCAGCGCGCAGGACCCACCGTAGCTTACGGTGGCTTTAAAACCATTGTGGTGAAAAACTTCTGTTTACGGCAAGCTTCTTACACGCGTAGCTTACGGTGGCTACAGTAAGCTACAGTAGCCTCAACTCCAAATCCCTTTTTCTTTTATCTTTGACTTGTTGACTATCAACTCCCAAACTCGAGTCACTTGCTCCTTTCCATCTAAACATGCTCTAGCAATCTCTTCTCATCATTTGTTCCCGCATCAACACAAAATACAGTAGTAACCTAAATCCTTGAAATTACATATTAAGGGATTCGTTTATATTAGATTTACTACACTTAAGGATGGTTTTATAATCCATCCGTCAATAGGGTTCTCATGCTATTGACCAACGTCCGATTCGCTTGGCGACGGTCTTATATTATTTGCTCATGGTTGATTTACCGGCGCCCGATTCGCTTAGCAATGGTTTAATCGACAACTTATTTGCTCATGGTTTGATTTCATTACCGCATTTATTACGTTTTGCTTATTTCTCTTATTTATTATATTAATATTATTTTATTGCAAAAACTGGTGAAAAACTCACTCAACATGTGTTGTTGACAAACGTTGTTTTCTACGCATATGCAGCTTGCCATTGAATTGAAGTTGAAGTATGCACTAAGAAAGACCTTAGGATTTTAATGGAGACAAATATTATTCAAATCTTGATTGGATTACATGTATTATATTATTGGTTTGTATTTTGAATATGTGTGCTCTGTATTTAGAAATAATTAACTTAATAGATATTGTCACATTTTACTTATGATAGTATCTTCAAGCTGTGAGCAATTGGATCACGCCCCTACATTTCCGCCTTAGGTTAGGGTGTAACATATTGGAATTAGAGCCGAAGGTTATAAGATAGGTCGTTAGAAATTGTCCTAGTTATATGTTAGACCCTATACGTGCTTATCTGAACTGCCTTATGTGCTATTTAAATTGTTTGCAGCTTATATAGGTTAATTATTTTAATTTATATCTTATTATTATTTATTGTGCACACACACACAAATTCCGAGGTTACGCCTCACTTTCAAAATATTTTTAAATCCTCTTATTTTTAGTAAAATGCCTTTTATTTTGGGAAATTCCTTAAGAATTCCCGTGTTTTGTTTTGCTCCTTCACCTTGAAGCATGGGGGGTATGACAAATGTCGTACAACCATAAATTTAAGTGGTACACGTAACCGGCTAAACCGTTTGCGTGATAAACATAACCGGTTAAACGGTTACACTCCAAAATTGTATTTTTAATTATTTTAAAATGCTTAGTTGGGTGAAAAATCCATGTAAATCCATGGGCACTCCAACCATCGATTTCTCAACCCGTTTTCAATTTGATGTTTTTGTTGGAACGTGTCGTCCAGGATAGTTCCCGAGATACACCAACTACTCATTTTTGATTCGTTGGTTCGATATTTAGTTGGGTCGGTTAAATGCCATGTAACGCTCATGTTCCGACCAACTCCATTGATTCGACAATTTGTTAATTACTTGGGTTAGTTAAACACCATGTACACGCTCATGGGCAGATCAACTCAATTGTTTGTTACTCGTAATTTTAATTGGGCCAATAAATTACCATGGAACACTCTTGGGAGGCCCAATTCACAAAAAATTTTGTTGCTTTGTTTAGTTGGGCCATTCAAATTGCCATGGAAAGCTCATGGGAGGCCAACTCATTGAACATGTTTCGTTATTTTATTTGGGATCTCGAGTTACCATGCGAAGCCCATGGAAAGCCAACCCAATAACATTTTACTTTTGAAAGTTTTATAAACATTATTTATTAAATAAAATATCTCGAAAATTATTCACATTATTTTAAATCTCAACTCGTCCCCGAGTCATCACTAGCATAATTAATTTAAATACGTATCTTTATTATCTCATATCAACTTATTCACACAACTTACCCATCAACTCGTAAAGTTTCATCTTTGGTCATCATAGAATGTTTTCCCTTGGAATCCATCATCGTAATCAAAGCCGTTCATCTACTCCTCACGATAACCGTTCGACTACTAGAATCGCCAAGGAGCTTGCTGCTGCTATGCCATTAACCAACCAACCGCCAACCTCGAGAAAACCAAAATATCCCGAACAAGAAAACTTATACTAACTCATATCCGTTAAAATATTATTTAAATCATCTTTTCTCATTTATTTCCATATTCTCAAACTATAAATTATCAAGTGTATTTCAATCATTACCCTTAACTTTAAACTATAAATATTTTATTACCTCTTGTATTTCCTCATGTTACTTTTCACAACTTACTTTCCATTTTATAAATCTTTATTATTAAAATTCAAATATTGTAAATTTTATTGATATTAAACTAAATTTTTCATCATTCAAATTTAATTTTTATTATTAAATTAAATCTTCCATTAATTAAATTTTTACCGTTAAAATTGACTTTTTGATAAATCTCCATTAAAACCCATCACTCACTTTATTATTGATTAAGTTCATTATTTGAACCTAAATGTTGGTTTGTAAATATTTCAACCCCCTACTTTGATTTTTGATATACCTAGAAAATTTTGAACGTTTTAAATGATAAATTTATAGTTGTTAGAATAGTCATGGTGGTTTGAGATGAGCTCAATGGGAGAGACAAATTTTGTCTTGGGGTTGCAGGTTCACCAGTCTACTTCTGGAATCTTTAATAATCAGACTAAGTATATGAATGACGTCTTGAGCCGATTCAAGATAACTATCGGAAAAGTGCCATCAACTCCTGTCACACCCCAACCTAAGGAGGAAATGTCAAACGAATGCACACATAAACGTGCCTGCACTCCTCTAAAACAAGCACCAACCGAACCCCTATGATTAATTGGATTATCGAAGTCTGTTAATACCTCGTTCGTCATCATATAGGCCTATTTTGGTCAAAAATTAACAACAATTATTTCGTAACCAAATTAGTAATCGGGACTTGGTGCTTGTATGAAATGAACGTAAAAGTGCTTGAACACGAGGATTTGTTGCGAGGAAAAAATCCGTCTAAGAATAACAAACAAAAACCCCGGGTGGTGAAAACTATCACCACCGGTTTATTAATAATAAAGGTGTTTACAATTGTGGAGCTCAAACTGATCATGATTACAGAGAATGCAAGTACTAGTAAGTTCTCGAGTGCTAGAATGTGTATGTTATAATCCGTATAGAGCTCTATTTATACAAAAATAAAACTAACAAGAAGTCCTATATTTAAGGAAGCTTTTAGACTAAATCAATTAGCCGTTAATTCCGTTAGATAGCATGTTTCCTTAGTTGCCACGCCATAATAACAGTAAGTGCGAGTCCTCGGGAGATCAAGCAACGGTCTTTGACCTGGAAAACATGGAAAGTAGCAAATATCGTGTTAGTTATATAATGTAATTAGGATACCAGTTACCTTGGAGGATACCGCACCCTGGATTCGTTTTGAATATAATCTTTGCTGGGGATACTGAAAATCCGTGCCCTAACAATTGTCCCCAATTTTAACGGCTATAGATATGCACTACAGCTGTAAAATTTTTGAATTTTGAATTTTGAATTTCAAATCTTCGCATGCGTGGTAGATTGTTGATGCACATGTCACTCATCTGCCCTTTGGGTAAACCCTAGGCCGGCCTTATAATTACTTGGATAAATAACATTTCCATCCATCTTCTCTTTTATCCAGGTAACTTCTCTCTTTTCTTTCTTCTGTATCTTCGCGAAATCTTGAGTCCAAAGCTTTCTTCTTCCGGTATTGAGGATTTTGTGTCTCAGAATCTCCTCGCTAGTCCTGCGAACGAGATATGTGTTTTTGGAAACACTTTCGATCTTGGGATTGTTTTCCTGCTGGAACTGTTTTCCGACCTTTTGATCCCGCTTTATCTTCTGATTTTTTTTCTAAAACCTGGATTTGCTTCCCGTTTTTGCCGTTTAAAATCGGTTTTTCTTACCCGTTTCCTGCCTTTACAACCGACTTCTTTTCCCAAACGGGTCTTAGTTATACCTAAACCATGCCCATGGTTTGGAGGACCTTGTTCGTTTTATAGAGGTTAATTGCAGACCATGCCCTAGATCTTACCCTTTCGGAGCTTGCTTCGGTGTATGACCTTCACAGCCATGGGTCTTCAAGATATCTCCTTAAAATTAAATCCGGTCGATCTCCGTTGGTTTTGAAAAACACCCAGAATAATGATCAGTGGAAGAGACAATTTTTCTTTGTTAGGAGAGATTCTCTTCCACAACGCGATACCCTTCCGTATCTCTGGGTTTCCAAAAGTAGGATACTGTATCTTGAAAATATGTGCTGACATCTTTGTAACTGATATATATTCTTTGGTTTTTTGCAGCTTTGAAGCTCATTGAGATCGCTCCTCCCACCAGAGAAACCGAGGATAAGCTTACCTCCTTCTTCCTTATTGACGAGGAAGAGAGAACGTTTTATCTTCAGTCAAGCTTTCAAGAACCATCTCCATCCTCGAGTTCCGTTATGTCTGGTAAGAAACATTCGAGATGTTAGTATGATTTTTAAGGATCAAAGATACTAACTTATGTATTTGTAGGCAAGTCTCATTCTGCTTTTGCTCTTGAAGATATTGACAGCATGGTATCCACTCGAAGCACCATCAAGAAGGAACATGTCCCCAGTTCTATCCCTCGACCAGAAGGCAACCGCGCAAAGGGCTCTAAAAAGCGGAACAGTCAAAAGACTGGTGAATCCATTCCCGTGCACGACGTTGATTTCCATGATGCCGTGAATAAGACTCAGCAGGTATTTTTTCAGTTTGTCACGATCCCCTATATTTTGAAGATAGTTTATATTGAGGATTCTTTATCCTTGTAGGGCCTTGAGTATCTTTCCTCCCGGTTCGCTGCCATGAGCCTCGAAATCCATGAAGCCCACACTCGTATCTTCGAACTGATGAAGATAGGGGTCACAAAGACCAGTCTTCTTGATAAGAAGACCAAAGAGCTGGACGACATGAAATTGGAGCTGTCACTACCCAAGAAGGAGTTGGTCCATCAAGAGGCTGAATGCTTGGTAAAGGTTTATGAGGCTATGGAGGGGCGAAAAAGTCTGCTGCTGTTTCCGTGTTTCAATCCCGGCTCAGGATGGCTAAGGAAGCTGGTCTGGACACTCCCTTTTGGGATGTAGCTGGTTGGGAGAGGGTCTTGGCCGAGCTAAATGGGGAAACGATGGAGGAGGCTGGTCCGAGCTGAGCGGAGAAGGTTGCAGAGGAGGCAATGGATGTGGCGATCAAGGGAGCGGTGAAGGCGGTTGGTGATGAGGTGCAATTGGGCAGTGATGGCGGTAAAGAAAAAGCTTGAGCCCAGTTTTTATGTGTTTGTGTTTGGTGTTGGGTTGTAATGGTCGTTGAACAATTTACTTTTCTGTTTTGAACAATATTATGCTTAGGATATTAGGATCCCAATGGTGGAGGGATCTTGACTTTTCAAGATGAAGCCCACGTTATCTTGACTTTTAGACATTTGGCAATATTTGGGTGGAGGGATCTTGGCTTTTCAAGACGAAACCCGGGTGTTGCCTTTTTAATTTCCTACACTTATGATTAGTAATGATATGATCTTTTGGCTTTAAGTAACGTGTCTAGTAACTTATAAGTTTTAGTTGGAATATTAAATGTCTTTAATTTTCTGAAATAAGTTGTGTCGAGGCTAATGTATCTTGAAAACATTTTCTTGAGTATTTATAGTTTAGAAAATATATCTCTAAGACATTTTGTCAAGATATCTTGAGGATCATATATCTTGAACATGAAATACTTTTATGTTTTCAGTAAACATAATCAAAAGACTTACTAGGATTTGAAAATATCTTAAAAACAATAAATCATTATGCCTTATGTGAGTTATCACAATAAAACCAAAAGAGCACCTTCATGTAGATCATCTAATTAGCTTACATATGATGTCCCCAATTGTTGAGCTTTTTAAAGTATCACGTTTCTGGAATTTTGCTAAGTCGAAAACAACTTTGTAACATCTCTCCATTTAGTGATCGTCCGATCTTCGATCTGTCAAAACAAAGCTAGATAAGCCTGGCGATAAAGCCTTTGTTCTGGCGACTAGGCCTTTACTTGAGAGACATGAATATGTCTAAGCTTGAGATAATACTGGGGAAAGTCCCAAACGTACGGGCATGTCAATGCCAAAACTTGAGATAACATGAAAATGTTATAAACCTTTGATAACATGAAAATGTTATAAATCGTATGTGTGTCACGTCTGCCACTTATCTTAAGGATTCGGTATATAGCCAACAACAAACGGATTATCAGCTGGTCTGGTTCGCCTGCCTCGAACTACATCCGAATCATCGTGCGCTCCAGGAGATCATTAGAAAGGTGAAGACCTTTAAACCTTAAGAGATATCCAAGATATCTTATTCGTGCGCTCCTGGCGTTCGATAGAAAGGTGAAAACCTTTAAACCTTAAGAGATATCCAAGATATCTTATTCGTGCGCCCTGGCGTTCGTTAGAAAAGTGAAAACCTTTAAACCATAGGAGATATCAGGGATATCTTATTCGTGTGCGAGGTGATCAGCCTCTGACTGTTGTGAAGATAACGTATCCTTGGGATAACTACAAAACACTAAACTCTTGATGATGGGTGGGCTAACACCCCTCCGATGCTTAAGTCAGTAAACTTGATTTGGAGGTAATAAAGTTCAAAAGTGTAAAAGTAGATGAGGGAACATACCTTTATCCTAAGGATACGAACATACCAGTCAAGGATAGTAGCAAAAATACGCCTTAAGATGGATAGCGTTCCAAGGCCTTGGTATAGGAATACCTTCCATAGTGACTAACCTGTAGGCCCCTTTTCCTGCTTCTGAATCAATCAAGTAGGGACCTTCCCACTTTGGAGCTAACTTCCCATCTGTTGGGTTAGTGGTATTCTGAAATGTCTTTCTTAGCACCATATCTCCTACTTGGAATCTTCGAATCCGAATATTCTTGTTGTAGGACTTGGCTATCCTTTGTTGATATGCTTCCATTCTGATCTTGGCGAGATCTCTGAGTTCATTAATGGTATCCAGATCTTCAGTAAGGCATTGGTTGTTGGACTCAGTATCTTGGATGTTGGTTCTTGCTGTGGGGATCACCATCTCTGTAGGGATAACAGCTTTGGCCCCAAACACCAAAGAAAAAGGTGTTTGTCTCGTTGCATTCTTTGAAATGGTCTATCAGCCCAAAGAACAAATGGTAGTTCTTCAGCCCATTTTCCCTTCTTGGATCCTAATTTCTTCTTCAAATTGTTGATGATGATCTTGTTACTTGACTCTGCTTGACCATTGGCTTGAGGATGTACTGGAGTTGAAGTCACCATCTTGATTCCCCAACTTTCACAAAAGTTGGTTGTTCTACTACCGATGAACTGTGATCCATTGTCACAGACAATCTCTGTCGGGATACCAAATCTTGTCAGGATATTGCGTTTGATGAATGAGATCACATCCTTTTCTTTAACTTGGACAAATGCCTCTATTTCAATCCACTTGGAGAAGTAATCTGTCATAGCCAGCATAAAGACCTTTCCACCAGGAGCCTTGGGCAGCTTTCCCACAATATCCATTCCCCATTTCATAAATGGCCACAGTGATATGATCGGATATAATGGTTCAGCTGGTTGATGCAATATGTTGCTATGTCTTTGGCAAGCATCACACTTCTTGGAGAAATCCATTGCATCCTTCTTTATTGTTGGCCAGAAGTAACCTGTCCTCAGTATCTTGGATACTAAGGCTCTACCCCCAGTGTGGTTTCCACAATCACTTTCATGTATATCCTTGAGAACTTCTTGTGCTTCTTGATATTCCAAGCATCTCAAGTATGGACCTGCAAGTGATTTTCTATACAAAGTATCATTTAGGATAATATACTGGGTTACCTTCATTCGGAAAGCTCTTGGATTTTCTCCTTCTGGAATCTCATTATCCTGAAGATACCGCATTATGGGATGGGTCCAGGATATTGGATTATCTTCAGGATTCGAAGTCTCCATGACTTCTTGGTTCTCCTTTGTTGCAGGAGTCAAGATATGCACGATAGGTATCTTTAATCATCTAGTATTTTGAGAGTTGATGCCAAATTTGCTAAGGCATCTGCTTCAGTGTTCTCTTCCCTTGGTACCTGTACTATATCAAATGTTTCAAAACATATAGCTAATTTCTTAACTATTTCTAAATATTTTACTAAGTTTTCTGCATTCACTGCATAAGAGCGATTAAAATGGTTAGCTAACAACAAAGAATCAACATAAACTTGAAGATACCTGACCTTCATATCCTTAGCTAACTGCAAACCAGCTATTAAGGCTTCATATTCAGCCTCATTATTAGCAGTCTGAAATTCACAAGATATAGATAGAGGTATTATGTCCCCCTGTGGAGATTTTAGCAGGATTCCTAGACCTATTCCTATTATGTTGGAGGCACCATCGATATGCAAAGTCCAACTCTCCTTGATCTCCAGTTTTTGAACTTCCTTTTCTACTTCCTCAAGTATATCCTGCCTAAAATCAGCCACAAAGTCGGCAAGTGCTTGAGATTTTATGGCTGTCCTTGGTTCATACAAGATATCATATGCACTAAGCTTTACAGCCCACTTTGCCATCCTACCTGACATTTCTGGTTTTCTCAAAACAGCTTTAATAGGATAGTTTGTTTTTACATGAATAACATGAGTTTCAAAATAATGTCTTAATTTAGTAGAAGCCATTATAAGTGCTAAAATCAACTTTTCAAGATAAGAATACCTGGATTCAGCATCTAGTAGACTTTTACTTACATAATATTGGATGTTGTTGACCTTCGTGATTTTTGACTAAGACAGCACTTATTGCACTTCCAGAAACAGCTAAGTACAAGGATAACGGTTCACCATCAACCGGCTTCATCAGGAGTGGTGCTGAGGATAAGTATTCCTTCAAGGATACCAATACCCTTTCTTACTTCTCTCCTCATTTGAATTTTTGATTCTTCCTCAGGATATAATAGAAGTCTTTACACTTCTCTGAAGATCTTGAGATGAATCTGTTGAGAGCTGCTATTCTACCCATTAACCTTTGGACATCTTTGACATTTTTTGGTGATTTGATATCCAGGATAGCTTTGATCTGCTCAGGGCTTGCTTCTATTCCTCTCTTGGTAACCATATATCCAAGAAACTTTCCTGCTTTGACACCAAAATGACACTTGGCTGGGTTCAGCTTCATGTTATACTCATCCAGGATGTCAAATGCAGTTGCCAAGTCTTTGAGATGATCCTCAGCCTTTCTTGACTTTACCACCATGTCATCTATGTAGACTTCCATCGTGTCCCCCAGTGGTCTTTGAACATCATGTTGACTAGCCTCTGGTATGTTGCACCTGCATTTTTTAGTCCAAAAGGCATTGCAGTATAACAGTATATACCTGTGGGAGTCATGAAGGCTGTATCTTCCTGATCTGAAGGCTCCATTTGAATTTGTTGAAATCCTGAGGATACATCCATGAAGGTTAGCAACTCGTGGCCAGCAGTTGCATCCACCATTGAGTCAATGTGTGGGAGTGGGAATGGGTCTTTTGGAAAGGCCTTATTCAGGTCTGTGAAGTCCACACATACTCTCCATTTTCCATTTTTCTTCTGGACAAAAACTAGATTGGCCAACCATCTAGGATATTGGACCTCTCTTATCATCTTGGTTTTGAGCGGCTTCTGCACCTCTTCTTGTATGATAGCGTTTCTCTTAGGAGCAAAATTCCTTTGCTTTTGATGTATCGGCCTGAAAGATTTATCTATACCAAGTTTATGAGTAATTATAGATTTAGAGATACCTGTCATATCTTCATGTTTCCAGGCGAAGGTAGAAGCTCTTTTCTTTAGGAAGGATATCAATTCCATCTCAATATCCTCAGGAATACTTGATCCTAATAATACTTTGATTTCAGTATCCTGAGGATCCAAAGATACTTCCTTTACATCCTGCTCTCTTGCTTGCAGGACCTTCCCCGGTTGTTTCTATAATTGCTATGCTTGAATAGGCTTTGTAGTCCACTTCATTGATGAAGCATAACATTCTTTGGCATCTTGCTGATCGCTTTCAATCTTGATGACCCCCCAAGGACTTGGTAGTTTCACACATTGATGATAAGTTGAGGGCACTGCCTTCATACTATGGATCCAGGGCCTGCCTAATATCACATTACAACAAGATAATGAGTCAATAACACAAAATTTTTGTAGAGAGTTAGTTCCTTCAATATATATTGGAAGTTTGATTTCTCCCAAAGTGTTCTTGGTCTTGCCACTGAATCCTACTAGAACTGAGGATTTTGGGATAATCTCCGTTTCCGGAATATCCATCTTCTTTAAGGCATCCATTTGGATAATGTTCACAGAGCTTCCTCCATTAACGAGTATCCTGCGCACAAAACAGTTAGCTATACATAAAGTGATTACCAAACCATCATGGTTGGGATCTACAAGATCACATCGGTCCTCCTCATCGAAGGATATGATCCTTTGAGTTGTTAGAGTGGAAGTGCGGAGAGGTCTTTCTCCGTTGTCCATCTTTGTTTCTTTTGAACGTTTCTTGGCTGCTGAATATGAGGTTCTACATATGTCGGATCCTCCTGAGATAAAGGATACAACCTTAGCTCCAGGTGGCGGAGAAGGTTCCCTTTCAGGTATCTTGACAGGATCCTGACTCTTTTTCTTGTTTTTTCCAAATAGTTTGTTCAGGTATCATTTGCTAAGAAGATATCCTATTTCTTTCCTAAGTGCTATGCAATCTTCAGTGCGATGGCCAAAGTCTTCATGGAATGCACACCATTTGGACTTGTCTTTTATGGATCCGGGCTTTTCATTTTTCTTAGGCCATCTGGCCTTGTCACCTAGATCCTGCATTGCACAAATCACACCACTAATATCAATATTAAAACAATATTCAGAGATTTTAGGATACTTTTCATCATCCTCATCTTCTTTCACAACGTTTATCCTGGGATTATCCTGCTCGGAATAAGGCTTGGGCCTAGTGTATTTTCTGTGAGGTGTCTGACTTTCTACTGGTAGATTCATACTTCGGGATAACCAAGCTTCCATGGGCTTTCTTATTGTCCTCTAGCCGAATATATCTTAATGCCCGGTTTCTGACTTCATCAAGATTCTTGCATGGAGTCATGACAAGGTCATCATAGAAAGGAGAATCCTTCCTTAGTCCCATCTTAAAGGCTTCGACAGCAGCTGCCATGTCAAGGTTGGGGATCTCCAAAGCTTCCCTGGTAAATCTGGTGATGTAATCCCTTAAGGATTCATTATTACGCTGAACAATTCTATATAAGTCACCTGTCATTTTCTCAAAAGATCTACTACAAGAAAATTGATTATTGAACAAATTAATCAAATGAGAAAATGATGTAATAGTGTTGGAAGGAATACTCAATAACCATTTGAGGGCTAGCCCCGTTAATGTTGAGTCGAATCCCTTGCATAGGCAAGCTTCTTTGATGTCAATGTGGATGGGGTTGACCTCCATCTTTTCTCTGTATTGAGCTACATGCTCCTCAGGATCGGTAGTGCCGTCGTAAAGTTTCATGTTGGGCGTCTGGAATTTCCTGGGGATATCCACGTTGCATATGGGCCAAGTGAACCTAGATAATTTGTGACTGCCTACCGGAACTTCAGCTATGGGACAGATTATCCCTGGGATACGGGAGATCATGTCCTTCATTTTCTGTAATTCCCTGGCTATATCAGGGGATATCCCCTTATCCTGCACAGATCCATGGTTAGTGTATAAATTAGAATCAAGTAAACTGTTACCGAGATTCTGGTTATGTCTCTGGTATCCTGAGCCTAGGTGGTTAATTTCTCCATCGATGGTATCCACAGGATAAAATGGTGCCTGCATAGGGATGTCATCTCCAATATGCACTTCCGAGGACACCATAGGGGATCCTGATGAGAATATGCCGGCTGGCTTGGTTGACGGAGGCTGCATGTTGATGGAGCCTGGCCTCGTTGATCCGAGTAACTCCGAGGATACCGAAGGAAAAGCTCCCCAGTATCCTGATTGCTGCTGTAATGGAATCCTTGCTGATTGTGTCCCCAAGGATCTGGGATTCTGAAGAATAGATGATCCTGGAGAATCAAAATCAAGGACCCTGGGCATGATTGGAGTGGCCTCCTGCCCTGGATTCTTTTTGAATCCTTCAATCTCCTTGAATAGCCTTGAGTTGGTCTTCTCTTGTTGCTCTATGTGCGTTTTGACCTGTTTCATCAAAGCAAAAATATCATTGTTAGAAATAACCGGGTCTACCCGTGTAGAGGGTCCCGCGAATGGTGGAAGTTCTCCTCTGGGCTGAGTATTTTTCTTCGGCAGTGATGGAGGTCCTGGGTTAACACCTGAAGCAGTAGTGACCACCAGAGTAAAGACGGAACTGGTTTTTGGTTGTGAGGGCATTGTAAAGAGAATGAAGGTGAATGAAATAAACGGATTTAATGGATTAAAGCACCGTGTGCCCCACAGATGGCGCCAAATTGTTTTGGTCAAAAATTAACAACAATTATTTCGTAACCAAATTAGTAATCGGGACTTGGTGCTTGTATGAAATGAACGTAAAAGTGCTTGAACACGAGGATTTGTTGCGAGGAAAAAACCCGTTATCCTTAGGATAACAAGCAAAAAACCCCGGGTGGTGAAAACTATCACCACCGATTTATTAATAATAAAGGTGTTTACAATTGTGGAGCTTAAACTTGATCGTGATTACAGAGAATACGAGTACTAGTAAGTTCTCGAGTGCTAGAATGTGTGTGTTATGATCCGTATAGAGCTCTATTTATACAAAAATAAAACTAACAAGAAATCCTATATTTAAGGAAGCTTTTAGGCAAAATCAATTAGCCGTTAATTCCGTTAGATAGCATTTTTCCTTAGTTGCCACGCTCTAATAACAGTAAGTGCGAGTCCTCGGGAGATCAAGCAACGGTCTTTGACCTGGAAAACATGGAAAGTAGAAAATATCGTGTTAGTTATATAATGTAATTAGGATACCAGTTACCTTGGAGGATACCGCATCCTAGATTCGTTCTGAATATAATCTTTGCTGAGGATACTGAAAATCCGTGCCCTAACAAGGCCGGCACTGTGGATGCGATTAAACCTGTGGTTAATCTTCAAACTAGGATTCTTGTCGGTAATTCTCGAAGAGCGTGATTTTCACTTTCTTGTCGTAATCATTCTCGTTTGGCTTATTCGATCAGGTGAGTTTATCATTCCCTTATGCGTACGTATTTGTATTTCATACTATATATATATTCAAACAAATGCATATGTGTTATTGTGAGTGATTTAATCAAACATACGTGCTACTTTCTTACTTGCGTTACCATTCAATCAATCGTATATTAGGATTACTATTCAATCAATCATATAGCGGGTGTTCCTGCTGGTGACCAACGCCTGATTATCTTGGCAACGGTCCACATACTTGTTTGTGTTTTGATTATATTTACCGCACTTATCACATCATGCTTATTTATATTGTTGTGTCAAAACTGATGATATTCTCATTCAACTTTATGTTGACAAAACTCCATTTTATACGCATATGCAGGTTGCTTGTATTGAAGTTTGAACATGTAGACAAGACCTTAGGATATAATCAAGATAAACATTATTTGAGCTTATATTCATATTTGTAAATTGTTTGTTATAATTGGATAATGTGTGAATTATTTGAATAAAATAATCAATTAGATATTGTCACATTTTATATATGATAGTATCTTCGAGCTGTGAGCAATCAGATCACGCCCCGGTATTTCCGTCTTAGGGTGGGGTGTGACAACTCCTCTCCCAGTGGGTCGCAATTTATCACTGAACGAATTGGAGGAAACCGTTGATCCGACCCTATATCGTACGATGATTGGTCCGTTAATGTATTTAACTACTTCTGGTCCTGATATTATGTTTGCTGTCTGTTTGTGTGCTAGGTATCAATTGAGTTCCGAGTGACTCATATGGCGTCTCTTAAGCATAATTTCCACTATTTGAGGAGTAATCCTAACATTGGGTTTTGGTATTCTAAGGACGACAGTTTTGAACTTACTGCTTATACAGATGCGAACTATGGAGGGTGCAAGATTAACTTCAAGTCTATCACAGCGGGATACCAATTATTAGGAAACCGGCTTGTTTCCTGACAGTGTAAGAAGCAGACAACGGTCTCCACTTCAACCGCCGAAGCTGAATATGTGGCAGCCTTGATTTGCTGTTTACAGGTTTTATGGATCCAGCAACTTTTGCGAGATTACGGTTTGAAGTTTCTTACTACTCCAATCTTTATTGATAATTTTGCTACAATATATATAACTACAAATCCCCTTCATCACTCTAAAATGAAACATATTGAATTCCTTATCATTTGATTCGTGACTACTATGAAAAGAAATTAATTAATTTTGAAAAGATTCATACGGATTTCAGAAAGCTGACATTTTTATCAAAGCACTTGACAAAACAAGATTTACTTATTTCCTTGGTTTAAATGGTTTTAAATCTTTGTCTGAAATTCAAAAGCTCGGATAATCAATTTGGTTTTCTTTGTATAGTTTTTCGTTTATTTTCTTTCATTATGTTCTTTTATTTTGGGGGGAGAATATATGACAAGGTACAAACAGATTGTGATTTATGTTTGAATGTATACTAAAAAAATTTGATAAATATATACTTTTGAGAATTTAATCCGACCAATATGGGAAATAATGGTACATTGACTTAGCAGACCTAACACATGGATAAACTAAACTAAAAATTGTCATAAGATCAATTGCATGATGTGTATGATAGGCTTGCCAGATCGTATAAGTGCTGAAAAGATATAAACTTAAATGTCTGCCAAATCTAGTGGTGCAACATCTTGATGCATTGTTAATATCTTTTTTAAAATCCAAAAAGTTTAAAAATTGTTGTGCGTACATGTGTTTATTTTTCAAAGAAATTCAGCTTATTTTTCATTTTATTTTGTAAAGATATTCAAATATATTTTTTCTTTATTTTTGCTTAAGCCTTGGATCCTCTATGCATGTAGATATACCGATCTGAGGGTTAAGGCCTAAGTATTCTGCTTTATTTTCTTGGTGTTTCATATAAACCCTTGGACATTATCTGTGCGATAATACGGGATTATCCGAATTGATTATTATGGCCTTATATAATTTCAGCTTATTTTATCTTTTTATTTTGTTAAAATGAAACCTTATCTGCATGTAGTAATATCGATCTTAAGGGAAAATTTAACCTTCTACTTTATTTTACTTTTGTTACTTTTTCATGGGTCATAGCTAATCATATTAAAAATGTGGAAAAATATACACATGTGACAATTCACTGTATGAGATATAAAAATTGTATCTGATAGGTCTGGTCCACATATGATTTGTGCTTAATTGAACCTTAAACAAGTATCGTAAAGCTATAGAAGGATCTGTGAAAAGTTTAAAGTCGACAATTATATCCGCAATCATCGTTGGATTATATGCATAATAATACCGAAATTGAAGTGTCAATTAGGACGTTATTAGTCAGCATGATCCCATGTCGTGATCTTTCTCACAAAAATATGTACTGCTTGTTGTATTTTGATTTTAGTTTGGTTGTTTGAGTTTTTGAAAACTTACAAAAATATTTTTGTTGTGTTTTGATATAAAAATTTGAAAAGCCAAAAAGATTTTTTAAAATGCTTAGGATTTTCATTTGGAGCGTTGCTCTGGCTATTAGAAGTTCTATGTTGGTAAATTTTAAATATTATTTAAAAATGTTTTCCTTAAAGTTTAATTATTTACAACACGATTATGCTTTAGTTTTCCTTAATTTCGGGACGAAATTCCCTAAAGTATGGGAGACTGTAATATCTCGGACTTTTCGTATTTGTATTCATTTATGTTTAAACTGATTTGGGAACGTTATTCAAATCTTTATTATTAATAAAATCAAACATTTATAAGTATTCCATGATGTATTTTCATTTCCTACCCTTTATGTTATTTAAACTTGCCATTTCTTGCTTAAAAACTCCTAAAATATCAAAAATTAGCCTTTTTAAAGCACAAGGACTAAATCTGCCAAAAATCAAGTTTCCCACCCCTTGGCCACGCCACGCCGCGCGGCCAAGAGAGGTGTGGTTTCCACGGGGCGCGACCACAGGTCTTCACTGCTCATTATTGTTATTTTAGTTCGTATTTTGGTGCAAAATCGGTTATTTTTGGACCGAATCACTTGATTTAAGCCCCAAGAAAAGTAATCTAGACTTGGTACAAGTCCACATTCAATAACTTCTTCAACAAGAACGAATTTTAATGAGTTTACAGCTGATTTAATCATTAAAACGATATTCGGTTACTTAATCAAGCTTATTAACTAAAATTAACTTATGCGTACCTATTCCATATAAACAAGACATAAATCATCTGCCAAGTTCTTCCCTAAACCCTAATAATACCTCCCTCAGCTGTCACCCTCATTACACATATGATTCCATCTCTTTTTTTTCTATACTACTCAAAGTTACAAGTGTTTATATTGACTTTGCTATATTACCGACCTTTAACTCTGTTTTCCTATTGATTCAAGCACTTTTCGGGTAATTTTTTAACTGATAAGTTGTTCATTATCACTCATTAGTCAATAACCCTCAATCAATTTATGATATTGAGGGGAATTGACGGGTCAATTTGACTCCAACCCGTTTAAGGACATATTGGTCAACAACTTTGACCAATTGATTTCTATCACTTCTGGTCGGAACCGATGAAGAATTTTATTTTTGTTTCAAGATTTTAAGGTTACTGACCAAAAACCGAATTCCAACTCGCTGTTCAGATTCTGGTTAGTACCAGCTCGCTTAAATGTTAATTATCTCATAACCGGAGTTCTAGACATCCGTTTGGATCGATTCTAGCGGCTATGCTCTCGGTTTTAATCATAGTTTATTATCTCTAAGTTTTAGGTCTGTTTGGTTTATCTCAGTAAGCACGTTAAAGGGCGGTTCGTTCATTTAATCGTGTTTTTATTCTTGTTTCTCACACGCTCGCCTAAGCAATAAAGTGAGATATCATTACCCTTTTTATTTTACTGTTTTCAAACGTTTTGGATACATATGTGTATCTAGTTCATATTTTTATGTCATACATATACACAAACTCGCAAACGTAAATATTGTGTGTATTCCAATTAAATACTAATTGCTACTTGTTTAATTGTTTATTTTATCGAATTCGGAGAGGTCCATCATAATCACATTAAAGTATGATCATATGCCGTCTTAGTAGCCAATGCTCGATTCGCATGGCGATGGTCAACCAACACTTACATTTGTATGCTAGTCATATTAGCCAATGCCCAATTCGCAAGGCAACGGTCAACCGATACATTATTTGCTCACTGTTTGATTGGTTATTACTCACATTATTTTGTTTACGCATTTATCATTTATCACTTATCATTTATTATATATATATTATTAGTGTCGAAACTGATGATCATCTCACTCAACATGTGTTGTTGACAAATCTCTGTTTATTTTCTACGCATATGCAGGTTACCAGTTAATTTGAAGCTAAGCTGAAGAACACATAGAAAGATATTAGACAATAAAATCAAGAAACATCTGCATTATTATTTTGTTATGGATTATTTATTTGTTTTGGGTTATATTTGTCGTGTTTAGAAACTTGTGTACTTAAATTGAAATTTAAAATAAATGAATTAATAGAATTGTCATATTTTATATATTCTGATAGTACCTTATTAGCTATGAACTAACGGTTCACCCCGGCATTTTCACCTTAGGATGGGGTGTGACAGATAAATAGATTCGAATACAAATACAAATTTTGACAATCATTACACTAAGGTTGTGGCTATACCACGTCACGATGTTATAGAGCATCAGATAACAAAGGATTAAACTTGGTAACTGGAAATCAGTGGGGCCGCATTTAATTTTTTATTGTTGGAAAACTTTTGAGTGTTCAAAAAATAAAATAAAATATATATATACAATATACATAAGTATAGACTCTACCTTTTTTAACAAAATTCATACCCCCCCACCCCCCAAAAAAAAACAAATCTCCATATTCAATCTTCTTCTTTCATAACCACTATTTTTATAACCAACAAACACATGAATGTTGTTTATTGATTATCTGCCAACCACACAAACCCCTCAACTGTTACCTGGCATGGTTTTCCTAACCCAAATAACATTGATACCGAAACCGAACATCAATCATAACAAGCCACCTCTAAACATAAACACACCAAAATGTAGGGGTGAGCAACTTAACTGTCATAACCGTTTAATCGAATCATAACCGACATAACAGAACCGCTTTTAACCGATAACCGACATAACCGGTGGGTCGGTTTAATAAATTTTTAAAAACCACAAAATACAGGTCGGTTTTGGTTAAAGATAATTCCAAAACCGCCATAATCGAACCGACCCATTTATTTAACCAACAATATGTTTGGGATTACCTTCCACCAAGCATGTTGTTGGATTATATCATTTTTGATGTTTTTGGTTCAATATTTGTTATCAAATTAAGTTGAATTTCATTCTTGGATATATAATGTCATTTTTCTTTTGAATATTTGGTATTAATATTAACGATTATATACTTTGGTATATCATGTCATGTCGTTTTTTGTAATAATTGGTACCAAACTTTTAAACCCAATTATATATATATTTTTTTGTTACGGTTAACTGACCCATAGCCGACTCACTATAATCTACAAAACCGGTTAACCATAATCGCCATAGCGGGTCGGTTATGGTTATGGTTATCCATTAACCGACATATCGATTATGGTTATGGGTTTAGCTCAAAACCGCTTCAAACCGACCCATGTACACCCCTACCAAAATGTAACTGTTTTTTTTTTTTTATGTTACTTTGTCAATTTTTAGACTTGAATATTTTTGATAATTTACTATTTTAGATAATTTTATCTTTTGAATAATTTTTTAATAATTTCAGTATAGCATAGAATTGTCACAATTTTGTCGTTTGAATTTTTAAAAATGGTATGTAGTTATATAACACGGTGTGTAATTTATATAACCGTGTATATGATTAAATAACTAGATACGTCGTTATATAAACCGATAGGCAATTATTATTGGATGTTGATGACTAGTGATTATAAAAATGTGGTGCTTAACTACAGAATATATGATACATGATTATGATTATGTAATATGATTTGTAATTATATATATATATATAGGGTTATGTTAGAATAAAAACTCACTTGAGTTGTAAAAACTATAGAAACTCATTCTCAATCATATGTTTTTAATTAAAGATTAAATCTTGTGGTTCACAATTAAAGTTAATAAAAAATGTAAAAGTTTATTTACATTTTCTCTCTCCTGAAAACATATGTAAAAACTACTAAAAAATTATAAAAAAAATAGCAAAACATTTTTTTTTATGTTTTCGATGTTTTATATTAAATGTAACAACATATATTACATGTAATAAAAAAAAACACGATGTTACATCGGGTTTTCACGAGTTTTCTCAACTCACGAGGGTTTTCAAACTATACTTCTCCTATATATATATATATATATATATATATATATATGCATTCACGTCCCTCATCTAAAATGTATGTGTCAATTTTGTTGGATTCATATACTTTACACTAGACCTGTCACTTTTATCCGTAACATGAAACCCAAACTCAAATTCGGTCCGGTTAATGGATTTAACCCAAGTAGACAACACCCGGACTATCAACCTACTTGTTGATATTGGTATTATGAATCTTCAAGGTCAAATACTCGAACCCAATTAACCCAACCTTGTAACACCCGAACTATTAACTTACTAACAAATTTAAGTACTCCGAATCTTCTTCTAGTTCAAATACTCGAAACCCGACCTGGGAGATTTGTGTCGGGTTTCAATTCCGAATTTAAAATTCTCAAACCCTATATATCAGCCTGAAATAGCAACCCGATAAACACCTGTTACCAATTTGGGAAAAATAAATAAATTTGCTCAACTGTATGCTTTACCGTCTACTGCAAACATCAATCAATCTAACTGAGTGTTAGGGTTTGTGATTTGTTTGTTTATGGCTGAGCACGGTGACGAAATCGACCCGCGCGAGTCGATTACGGAGAAGATTCATCGTGACGATTCTTCTTCTTCTTCGTCCGATTCTGATTCGGAGAAGAAGATGAAAAGGCACGATGATGACGTGAAGAAGAAGCATGATGCTTCTTCTCCGTCTTCGATGAAGGCCAAGATCTACCGCTTGTTCGGTAGGGAGAAACCGGTTCACAAGGTTTTTGGTGGTGGAAAACGTAAGCATATTTGTTATGCTTCAGAATCTAAGCTCAACCTCAACTTGGTTTGTCTCGGTAAAATAATTGAGCCAAACCAAGCTGAGTTAATAAGCGAGTCAACCTTAGCTCGTTGACTCGCTTATAAACCGAGGCCAGCTCGGTTTGGCTCGGTTAAATAATTGAGCCAAACCGAGCTGAGCTCGCCTTGGCTCGTTTATAAACCGAGCCAATTCAAGCGTTATAATTAAGATACATTTATGCTTTGTTGCTCGTTTTTTAGCAGCCTTGAATTTTTGTACTGTTCAGGAGCAGAGCCGAGGCCGGACAAGTTCAGGCCCAGCCTCTGTTTGGCTCGTTTTGGAAGCCGAGCTGATTGTTAGACCTCAGCTCCATTTGGCTCGATAATATAATTCGAGCCGAACCAAGCTGACCTAATGATCGAGCCACCTTTGGCTCGGGTTCAGTTTGGTTTCAAACTGAGGCAATTCGAGTGAACTGTTTTCGAGCCACGAGCTTTATGGACAACCTTAATTAACTACGTTTATGTTTTGTTGGCTGTATTTGTTAGCTACCTTGAATTTTTTTTTTAACTGTTGTTTGTGCGAGTTCATGGATTTCTATCCATTGTTGATGTGTTAATTGGTAGTTGGTGTAGTTAGTTAATTAGTAGAGCAAGTTACTTCATGTTCTGACACGCTGTTTTATTATGTATGCAGCTGCTGATGTGTTCTTGTGGAGGAACAAGAAGATATCAGCCAGTGTACTAGGTGGAGCGACTGCAGTGTGGGTGTTTTTTGAACTGCTCGAGTACCATCTGCTCACTTTGGTTTGCCACGTTTTGATACTTGCGTTTGCTGTTCTCTTCCTGTGGTCCAATGCTTCTAAGTTCATTAACAAGTAAGCTTTATGTCGATTGACTAGATCTCAACGTTGAGATCATTGACTATTTGACTGACTGGTCTGTTTACAGGTCTCCTCCACGTATCCCTGAGGTTCGAATTCCTGAAGATAAGTATCTTCAAATTGCTGCTGGATTAAGGAATGAAATTAATCTGGCTCTTGACTCGCTACGGGACATTGCCTCTGGAAGGGATTTAAAGAAGTTTCTTGGTGTATGTTGTGTGATCATTCTTCTCTGTTTGTTCTTATTTGACCGATTTTTCTTTAAACGCTTTTTTACTATCTCCATGCGACTTGTATTGGCAGGTGGTTTTTGGACTCTGGGTTCTATCTATAGTAGGGAGTTGGTGCAATTTCTTGACATTGTTCTACATAGGTAAGGATTATTACTTCTTACTTGTTATTAGTGCTGTAAACGAACTGAACCGAATGAAGCGTTGTTAATGTTCGTTCGTTTAACATTAAACTTGTTCACGAATGGTTAATGAACGCTAACCGAATGGAAAATCTTGTTCATGATCGTTCATTAAGGAATTAAACTTGTTCACGAACGTAAACGAGCATATACAGTGTAAGAGAAAAATAGCAACAATCTTAATCCAAAACATCATACATAATCACCTTAATTAAATATAAAGTTAAGCACTTGAGATAATGATAATCAATATAATTCATGTTTTTTTTTCTTAAAGCTAAAATGGATTACTTGTTATGATTGGAAAACAGGTTTTGTGCTTCTACACACAATTCCCGTTCTGTATGAGAAGTACGAGAACCAAATTGACGCGTTTGCAGAGAAAGCGATGATTGAGATCAAGAAACAATACGCAGTGTTTGATGCCAAGGTTGTGAGTAAAATACCACGTGGACCACTGAAAGAAAAGAAGGGGTAGGCTTCTGGTTATCACCAAGTATGAATGTTGTTGAGTAGTTGTATTCGTGTTGTGTAGTTTTCAAGTGATCATGTACGCTTTAACTCGTGTTTGCTTTTATTAACTGTGACTGTTTCAGCATGTTTTTAGTTTTTTTACTAATAACTTAACATTTGAGAAGGTTTAAGACTTAGTTTTTGTAAACAAAATCATATTGTTTTGAGAAGCTATCACGTTAAAGTGTTTCGCGATCAGAGATTTAAAAGTTTTTACATCTAAAATGAAAATATCTTGTATTACAATGTTCAATCACTTCAGAGGTTCTGGTGTAACATGAGCTTGTCAGTAAAAACCTTCTTTTCCAACAACATAAACACACCCTTACAACTTGTACACGAAAGAATAAATTGAACATGGCTATACGCGAACCAAAACCCTTGCTAATTACTTGATATCTGTCGAAGTACCCGAACCTTTACTCGTATCACTGTTCTCTCTCTTTTCCCTTTCTTCACCCTCTTTTAAAAGGAAATCAACCCACATGTCCGCAAACGACTGCAACATTTTAGAAAATTACCATCATATTAGCCAGTAAATCATTTGACTATATTATTACACAAGGATGAAGGGAATTACCTGGTTATCTAATGAAGCTTGTGGGAGATTATCCGTGGGGGTTCCTCCTAAAATGCCACCTACAAGACGGCCTGGTAGACCAAACACACCGCGAACAACACCTTTACCTGCTCCTTGTTGGGCAACCCCAATTCTTTGTTTTTCTTCTTCAGAGAATCCTAGCATGCGTACCATAAGCTCCAGAACCTACAACCTCATGTATTCAGTTAACATGTTTGTATTTCCTTTATTTGTTATACTTATGATTGCATACACATTTTATAAAAGTAGTCTCACCTCCTTACTGTGATTCCTCTGGAAGTAAGTCACCAATAATTTAATCACAATACGCCTGCAAATATTGCAAGTCATTAACATGCAAAAAGTTGTATAATTTAACAGTCTATCAATAGAACACAGTGCTCCAACTTGGGACCATAGTTATAAAATGCGTTAGGCGCACTCAAGGCGCATAGGCCTCGCCTAAGGCCTAGGCGCAAAGCGCAAAAAAAGCAAGGACCTGAGGAAAAATAAGCGCACTTATATAAAACATTTAAAATATATTATGTATATGAAATATAATACTATTCTTCAAATAAAATAAACAAAAGCTATTATATAACATTTAATATCATCTAATTAGGACCAAAAGTTCTAAAATTGTCCGAGATTCAAATGTGATCCCAAAACTTGAATAACAAAATGTATCAATAATTCAATATAATGCCTTTGTCTTCTCCTAGATCTAAGTTTCAATAGCAACCCTTGCGTTTATTTTGCTCGGCTTTTATGTTCTCATGTTCTTGGCATAGACAATGCCGAAGCGCTCGCCTAGGAACTAGAAGCGCATTTATTGAGCCTCGCCTGAAAAATGGGCCTAGGCGCAAGAAGCAAGGGCTTTTAATAACTATGCTTGGGACGCCAACTTTGAAAATTGAGTAATAATGATAACTAATCAGTTGCTCTGAAAGCAAAAAAATCACTACGTATAGAAACATTAAAAAAACCAACAGTGGTGCATATGCTAACATCAGATGAAATCAACCTACTTCATCCTGATCGGCTGATTGTCTATAAAAAGCAGTATTATCATAGCCTATTGTCTCTTCGCATTACTTTTTAGCTCACGAAGATTTCACAATAGCCTACAATCTCATAACCAAGTCAATATTTCCCTTAAAAAGATTCAGAATACTTATATAAAAAGGTAGGTTAGTAGTTGTTTGGTTTGAACATATGAAACTTCCCGACAAAACTACCATGCCATAGATATGAACAATGAATACCAACAAATGCATTCCGCAACTCAAAATAAACATGATGCATGCACACAAAGATCAGAATTCCCAAAGCTCATGTAAACCAATTCAATTATCAATAACCTGTAAGCAGAAAGAAAATAAAATAAAAAATAACCTGTCAACAGAAAAATCAGAGTCCATGGACATTCTATTAAGTCTAGTCATGCTTTCCTCTACAACACGGCGTAGTTTCGCGTTGTCTTCCTCTAACTTATTTACTCTCCCTTTTCCTTCTGCCAATAGTCTTTCGGTATGAGAAAGTTTCTCCAAGCATTCCTCCTTTTCCTTCTTTGTTGTCTCCATTTGTAGGAATGCCTCCTGGTGGAAAAAAATGTAACATATTAAATTAATAATAAAGCATTAAACTAAATATCACAAGAGTGAAAAAACTAGCCTTCAATCTCTCAGAAAGTTTAATAGATTCTTCTCTTGCATAAGCCAATTCCCTTTCCAAATGTTCCTGACCATAAATAGAAGCATAAATAAGTTTTACATAACCGAAACTGGTTTCAATATCTACTCAAATAGATACACAATCTAGAAGATAAATGAATACCTTAGCTTCTATTTCAGCATAATATTGACCAAGAGCAGTTTGAAGATTCAAAAGTTCAACGTTTTTCGCATCCACGATGCTTTTAAGACTAGCTACTTTCTTGTTTAAATCATCAATGGTTTCTTTGGACTTCTGAAGTTCGATGTTGTTTGTCAACTTAACCTCTTCTTGACCGGCAATTGCTTGATTCAACGATTTCTCCAAATGTCTTATTTGAGCTTTTAACATTTCATTATTTTCTCGTAACCCTTCAATGATCTTGCTGTCTTCGTCCATCTTTTCAGAGTCTTCAGACTCCTAAACAAATTCAGACCACAAGAAACAAACATACGAATGAACAAATGACACCCACTGCGCAAAAATATAAAATAAAATACAACAAAAAAATATTTTCAAACCTTCTCCAATAAATGCTGTTTAAGTCGATTCAGTTGCTGTAGTGCCTTGTCCCTTTGCTGAGCTGTCTCCTTCAAATCTTTCTCCATTTTCTGAAGAGATGACTCCAGTTCTTCTTTGCCAACAAAACTTCCAGATACCCGCTTCACATAAATTTGTCGTCAAAAATCAGAAGCTAGATTGGGAACAAATATGTAGAAAACTTAAAGAAAAAAGAAAAAAATAGTTTTTTTTTTTCGCACCAGGGTTTTGTAGCTACAAGAAACTAACCTCATGAACACCATTTGAATTTGAGGACAAAGGTTTACTAGCGACTTCCAAAGCAGCCTTGAGTTCGTTTTTCTCTATCTATAAGAAAACAGATAATTGAAAACAATGAGACTCGTGCTATGTTCAACAAGAGAGCATTGTGTTCCAGTTTTCAATATAATTCAAATTCTTATATGAAGATTTAACCTTAAGATCTTTGTTTTCTTTTTCCAATGATGCCACTACTCTTTTAAGACTCTCGGTAGCATCATTTGCTTCTGCATTTTCCTTTTTATGTAACTCCATCTGCAAATGTCTTACTTCGGATATTTTTCGGTTCAGCTCATCTCTTAATTTATTCATCTCTGCTAGCATCTGCAGAAAAACAAAAAGTCACACCGTAGAAAGAAGTGTAAGTTTGAGAAAAGCCAGAACAAAACTGAAAGTTTCCTCAGTAAACACTAAAACCTTGTGTACTCTTTTAATGTCAGAAGAGTACTAAAGTTTTCTCCTGTAATACTATTATAGCTCTATGGAGTATGTACTTTCATGTGGCTAATCTTTTAATGGTTAAAAGTTGAAATAAATCATGGATCTTTGTGTGTGTCAACTCTTAAAAGATCTTTAAAATCAAATGTAGACTTACATTTTCTCTATCCGCCTTTAAAGAATCATGTTCCTTGTAAGAAGATCTGTTCAGCTTCTGTTCCTCTACAAATGAATTTTAGCATCAGAAAAAACCTCATTACATGAATAATGTAATCAGCAGTCAAATTTCTATACACCTTGGATCTTCAATTGCAAGCTTGCTGACTTTTCACGTTCTTTGTCAAGTTCGTCTTGTAACCGTTTCATTTGTTGCTCATGTGTTGCTTGCAGTGTTGCTAGAGAATTGTTTCTTTCCTCCAGTAAATTAGATAGCTCCTAGAAGTTATTCAGATATCTGTCGTCAAATTCATTCATTATGTACTAAAAAGCACATGATGAAAACTAGGATAGTAGGAAAAAATAAGGGCATCAAATTCTATGATGTATCATCCTCTTGATTACAAAGGCAAAAGCATTTACTACCATAACAGAATTATGTAATCGATCAACAAATCATTCATATAATGTGCACAAGAAGGTGTTACCTTTTCACTGCTTTCAGTGCTTGAACTCCCCGTCTTACTTTGGGTCGTTGAAGGCTGTAATGAGTGTGCATCTTCTTTCGATGTGACACCATTCTGCATTCTCTTTCCAAAAGATCGGTTTTTCTGCTGTTAAGTAAGTGAATATTAGCATAAAGAATTAGAAGCTATTAAGATGTAGAAGAAAAAAACCAAACAGACACATAACAAGGGTGAACCATGTTCTCAAAGCTTACTGAAAGGATAGTTGTATATATTCAACGAATCACGAATGTAATGCATTCCTAAACAAATAGAATATTACATAACTACTAACTATAAGCATACCTTGTTTCCAGACGGGCTATTAGCTGACGCCTTTAAAATCTCGCTTCTAGATGCATCAAGATTTTTCTTCAATGAACTATTTTCATCATTCAGTCGAGAAATACGATCCTGCATATGAAAACACAGCATCACTAGTAAGTAGTAAGACATTTAAAGCACAAAAATTTCATAAAAATATAGAGGTGAAAAGCTAATTTGCAATTTGCATAAAAGCAGAATTATGACTAAAGAAAGGAAAGGAGGTAACACTAAGAAAGCACATCCGGACATGTGAATGAATAAACGCTTAACTATCCATTAAGCCAGCCTTTACATCCCGAAATTTTATTCTAAAAATCTATTTTTCTTAATGCATAAAAAAGCTAAAAAGGAATAAAACTTAAATACATGAAACTAAACTTCAAACTCGCAACAAAATACGTTAACACCTAAAGAAAAAGTGAACTACCACCTAAACAGGCTCGTAACTAAAAGAACTAACTGCTGAGAATACAGTTTTGAACAAAAATAATCGGTGTATAACCATGCACAACTGATTGTGCCAAATGTACATAGGCACGTACAAGAACTGATTCCACGACTGATTTGAGGATACTATTATTAGTACATTTCATAAAGAAAATAAAAGATACAAGAAAACAAACTGGTACCTCTCTTTCTTTTAGTAAAGCTGCATAATTAACTGATAGTGCCTTGATCTGTGCCTCGGATTCCTGAAGCCTCTTGATCTCTGCTTTGTACTGTTCGATCTGCAAAATAGCATCGTTTAAATAGAAATGGTAAGTCTCCAAAAAATTCAAATTTTCATACACATAAAGTCAAAAATCCCAAGACATATGAAGCTGTACACTGAGCAGGATATATTTAGAATCCGATAAATGGCACCCGCCCAAGTGGGCAAGATGCAAGGTTGCCTAAAGATTACTTCTATTTGCATCTTCCTCACATGAATAATGTATCATCTTTGAATGCCATAAGAAATCACTCACTTAAATAAGGCATTCAGTGAATCATAATTTACAACATTCAAGTGAATTCTTTAACTTTATAGGGAATCATTTCTTTAACTTGGGTTGAAACAGTTGTGACAGTCCAAAACCACTAGCAATATATCTTGCATACATTTATATTGCAAGATTCAATGACCTTAACATAACTAACATTCACCATTTAGCACTGCAATGAAATGGAATGTAGAAAGCTGAAAGCTTAGTACTCTGCTCCTATACTCCTCTGGATTTATGAAAACACAGCATGCAAAAGATAGTTTCATGAATTTCGTGTTTTATATATTCTAGCTTTTATACCTCCATTTCCTAACGGAACTGAACTGAACAGAAACATTCGTATTTTCATATATCTAGCTTTTTTATCTCCATTTCATGTACTTATACCTCCACTTCATGTATTTATACCTTCATTTCATGGATTTCTAAGCAAAAATTTTAGCCCATGTTTCGCTTTAACTATTAACCAAAAGTAACCGAACTGAGAACCGAAAACTAACAAAATAAACTGAACCGATTAACCAAAAAACCTATTGGTTAATAAAAAAGATTAACCGATGACTTCGGTTTCGGTTGAGGTTAACAACCGGACAGAATCGTGCACGCCCCTACTTTATAGCACTTACTCTAATCAAGTAGCAAAAAGCCCTAAAGACAGCGAATCGCACAAAGCGAACCGAATTTAGTTTTGATTTTTAACTGAAAACGGACAAACTAACCAAATAGGCCGAACTGATCAACCAAAAAACCTATTGGTTATCAAAAGTGCATCAACTGAACTGAATCAGACGAACCAAACCGGATTTAGTATTGATTTTTAACCGAACTGACAAACTAACCAAATAAACCGAAAAACCTAATGGTTAATAATAAAATATATGAAGCAGTGACTTGAATTTCGGTTTCAGCTAACAAGCGAACCGAATCGGGCGAATGATCCATCCACCACAATGCCAATACCTAACCTCTCAAAAACCCTAACTGACTGACCACAAATAAATAAATTAATTATACCTCTGAAGAAGAAGAAGAAGATGTGGAATCAAAACCATTGGCGATTGGATGATCATAATAATCGTCGTCGTGGTGAACATCCAGGGCGATTTTATTTAGGTTTTCTTTCAAATTCGCAAGCGTCCTTGTGCTCCACATAATAATATTAATATGTAGATCAGAACAATTGGTGTGTGTATGTGTAGTAGTAGTAGTAGTAGTAGTAGGTGTACAGATCGGAGGTAGGATTTTTATTTGATTATTGTTATTATTATCAAAACGGACGTCGGTAGATCTGATAACTGTTATGATGATGATCATCAACAGTGTTTGTTTCTTTGTGTTTTCCTTTGAATGAAATAAAATAACATATAATAATTTTTACTTTAAAAATTACTATTAACGGTCCTACCTTTCAACTATTTTTGTTTCAATAAACTTCTGTTAAAAAACATTTAACGTCGTTATGTTTTTTTTCAAGTTTCAAACCGATGTTTTAGGGCTTTTGATCGAAAAAATGATACGAGTCGACCGATGTAAAACTTATCTCGAAACGGTGATTCAGTTGACGAAACAATGTTTCAATTCGGATGTTTGAATATCCAATTAACAAAAATCAAGTCATCTGAATCACCGTTTCTAGATAAGTTTTACGTCAATCGAATCGTATCTTCTTCCGATCAAAAGCCCTAAAACATCGGTTTGAAACTCGGAAAAAAACATAATGGCGTTAAGTTTTTTTTAACAGAGGTTCGTTGACACAAAAATAGTTGAAAGTTGGAATCACTGGTAATGATTTTGAAAGTTGAGATTATTATTGGTCAATACACAAAAGTTATGATAATTTATTTCTAATTTTCCTAATAATAATAACATAACATAGCATTATTATGTACTTAGCACAATATATCATATACTATACTACTTTTTTCAATTAAATAATACATTTTTATACTTTTATCACTATCATTTCTCTCTTCTTCACTCACAAGTCACAACCACTCTCAGAAAATATTAAAATATTATACGATGTGAACAAGGAAACCTTAAATTTAACTTTATCGTATAACATTTTCTCTCTCATCTACTCACAATCACTCAGAGCATTCTCAACTCTCAAGAAATTTGTAAATTATATGGTATAGTTATAAATGATTGTGAGTAGAGTAGAGTAGAGTAGAGTAGAGTAGAGAGAAAATGTTATACGGGAAAGTTAAATTTGGGGTTTTATTGTATAACATTTTGATGTTTCTGAAAGTGGTTGTGATTGAATGAGAGAGAAACAATAATGATAAAGGTATAAAAATTTATTACTTAATTGAAAATAAGAGAAAAATGTGGTAATTTTTAGTGTAATTATATGATATGTATGGGTATATGGCAGGGAACTGAATTTGAATTCTCTTATAACCATACCATATAATTTACAAATTCCCCTCACATATTTATAGGGAATAGGTTGATAATACTCTAACAAATAGTTACTCTGTGTTGTACGGGGTGAACCAATGACTACTAGAGCAACCCAGCCGTATGAAGCTCTTAGGCGTCTCCAAATAATCTCCAGTTATGAGGAAAACCCACATGCCCGAAAGCCCACGGGTGGTAAAACTCAAACGCTCTCAAGATCAAACTTAAGATCACAAAGATCATAGTTTTTCTTCATTAAGCCACTCATACCCACTAAAGTATTGTCTTGTGGGGATTGAACATTGGTCTAGTTGAGAAACCTAGACTTCTTACCACTACACCACAATACTCACAAAGAATCAATTCTTTTTAGGTAAATAAATTATGCCCAAGGGCTTGTCTTGTTTAATTTTTTTAAAACAGTTTTGTTAGGAAAAAAAAGCTGCTTTCGAAACACTTATTTAAATAAATAATTTAAAAAAGAAAAAAGTTCTTTTAATCATGGTTGTAAAATCCTAACTAGACGTTGATTAATCGCTAGTTCCCACTCCACTTATTAATTTTAAGCTAATTAGCCAATCAATCGGTCAATGGTCATATCTTGCCAAAATCGATGGTTTCTGGCATGATTCCGACCAAAATCAACGGTTTCCAATAAGATTTCATCCAATTTCCGGTGAAAATGTGTATATGTATATATAAACTAAAAGTTACATATAAAAATGTATGTTTGTATATAAAACTTAAAATCATTTTGAGTTTTTTTATTAATTAACCGAATACAAACGGGGTCGGGTAATGATTACAAATACATGAAAAACGAAAAACCGAAATGTTACAAGAGAAACGGATCCTAGATATTTAAACTGGTTGCTTGCAAACCTCCATTGATCCAGAATTATCTCCATATTTGAATTTTGATTTTTAATATATTTTATTATTTTATGTTTATCGCGTTTCCTAGTTTATCTTTTCCTTGTTTAGTATAAGTGGGGATCATGGTTGTTTAGTTTGTTAGTTTTTTATTAAGTTTATTGATAAAGAACGTTTGTTCTTGAACCTTTGGTTCTGTTTATCGTCTTTGTTAATCATGAGTCTCTCGAGCCATTAATCGTTTCCCGAAACTGCATCACACATGACCCTGGATGGTGATATGAACGTTTTCTTCATAGGCACCACTAATGAAGATACGCCATCTTGAATTGACTAATCCTAAGGCCTTTTCTCTCCAAATTAGCTCACCACTCTTCTAGTCTCACATTCATGTTTTGTTTACTTTGTGCGATTAACTTAACTTCATCAACGAAAAGCATTCACCATGGAACCACATCCTAGATCGACTTTTACAACTCATCCATAACATTTGCGGATATAAATGGGCTCAATGCTAGCACTTGATGTAAGCCTACCTCCACATGGAAGAAGTCGATATCTCCAACTGGTGGACACACGCTTGTTATTGCCCTAGCATACACACATGTCTATGAACTTTCTAGGAACCCCTTTGCCCCATAAAGTCTCCCAAATCAATATACGTGGCACATTGGTGTATGCATTTTCCAAGTCGATGAACACCATATGTAAATCTCGCTTCCTTTCCCTATACTTTTCCATCAATCTCCTAACAATGTGTATTGCTTCATTAGTAACCGTCCTGACATGAAACCAAACTTAGCAGCTTAACCCATGTATAATTCCCACAACATTGGGTTTCTTCTTTGTTCTCATATAGAGGAACTACAACACTACTCCAATGATTTGGAAATTTCTTATTTTGAATATAAGATTGAACAAAGTAGTTAACCATTGCAGTCCTTCGTTGCCTAAACACTTCCACACATCAATAGGTATATTATCCGTACCAATTGTTGTACCTTTTCCCATTTACCTAAGCACCCTTTTGTGATACACCAACAATAAGAGTTATTCCATTGTCTTATTTGAATATTGGAGTTTTTGCTTTCTTTGAGGTTATCCCTCCCACCATTGAAAAGGCTATGGAAGTAAGTTTTCTATCACAACATGATGTCTTGTCCTTCACTAACACTTGGCCATCATCTCCTTCAATACTTCACGACTCCTAAATCTTGGCAGGTACGCTCCCTAACTTTGGCAATTTTTAAAAGATGCTCTCATCTTTGTTACCAATAGTTTATACATTTGTTTGTAGGTTGTGTTATTTGCCTCCGACCATGCCTTCTTTTGCCTCCCTTTTGGCCATTTTGCATTTTCCCCTCAATGACACTTTATCTTCTTCATTCATGAACCTCAAAAGCTCCCTAAAAGCAACTTTCTTATCCCTTATCTTGCGCTGAACATCTTCACTCCACCACCAAGAATTCTCATGCCCGATTGTCTTTCACATTGAGATCCCGAGAGTTTCCCTCGCCACCCGAGTAATGTTGGTCGCCATCGCCTCCCACATCTAGTTTGTGTCCCAACTTAGTTTAAATGCTGTTGGCGAGATGACTTTATCTATAAAGTTTGAAAATTTTTCGTGCTTCAAATTTCTCCATCGAATCCTATATCGAATATCTATTACCCCTCTCAGTTCGCTTTTGTCTCAAAGCTATATTTGCCACAAGTAGATTGTATTGAGTCACTATCATCCCCCCTGGATGACCTTGCAGTCCGTCCATAATCTTTGATCTTCTCACCTCAACAAAAGATAGTTAATCAGCGTGCTATACCCTGATTAGACGTGATTCCCTCTTTTTAAAATACAAGGTTATAATACTTTCTCATGTGCTACCGCAAAGTCTAAAAAATCCCTACCTAGCTCAATCATATCCCCAAAGTGGTATCCATGTCAATATCCCTCGATCGGGGTCATTTTTTTTTCCGGGCCCTACGAAGCCGAAGCCTTCCAAGGCCACCCCGTAGGTACGCCGTCCACCTTCACACTAATTTTTGTTAATTCGATTTTTTTTTAAATATTTAACTGTCACAACCGATTCAAGGCCTAGGAGTGTGACCATCAGTTGGTACCTATTTTGTAAATATATCAGAGTTGCGGGTTATTTAGCGGAAGACTTTTATTTTTAATAAAACATTTATTTATTTCGAGTGTTTGCTTGAAAATTTTAATCTGTTTACAGTATTAAAATTTGAGCCATCTCCATGTAGCGAGCATCTATTTCATGAGTGACTCTATTTCCTTGCTACCTGTGCTAAATCTGTTTCCCTGAAATGTGGGGGGGGGGGGGGAATACGTCAGTGATGAGCTGGTGAAACGTTGACTGACTCTTGAAAAATTTTATAACAGTCGTTAAATACAAGTATAGTTTTCTATTTCACAATCTCAGCAAGAATGTATGTCATTCCTGGGATTTGTACCACTGCCACATAATTCAAGACTTCTCCGAGCCACATAGCTCCTGCTTGGAGACATCATTCCCCGAGCTATGTGACCCGGTTGGAGAACCGGTTATGACTTACTTGGTTTTGTATGCCAAATGGTCAGTTATGTATGGATCCAGACACATGTGTAATCGGTTTGAGTTGCTTTTTATTAAATATCTACCTATATTATTAAAGCAACACATTCTTTCCACATGTCATTCAACTAGACCTTCCATATAAGTGCCAAGTGTATAAGTTTCTATTTTTGCAATTTCCATTTAATGAATGATAAAATGAAAAATATGTCGTTGGTGGGAATTGAACTCGCTACCTTAACTTTAAAATGTTTGTGACTTACCAACTCAACTAGGATGAATTGATGTTAACCTTCTATTTTTCTTAATTGTTATAGATTCACAACCTTCCATTTTGATTTCTTTTAAAATACAAATACAAAATATTCTTACTAATCTATGTATTTTAGAAAATTGTTTATATCTTATAAATCCATAAGGTATGTTATTATAGATATTATTAAATTTAACGTTTTTGTTTACTTTTTATCCATCCGTGTGTCACACGGGCTATCATAGTTTTGTATTATAACGCTTTTAGAGATAAGTAATCTCATGCAAACATTTGTCAAACTCTTTGCAATAAACAACCTGTTTACTATAAGAGTAAAATCAGTTCAGTCCGTAAAAAGGTTTAACGTATTCACATGTGATTGTCAGTTCGATGTCGTTTGGAAACCTATTATGTCAGTATGCTGTTAGCCTATATTTATAATAGGTTTGCATAAATATCCAGAATGTTTATTGATCCGGCTGCAGACCTTTAGTCTGGTTTTGATAGCTTTAAACCTTGACTGATCATTTGCTTAAAGAAATATTTAGACCTGTAGTCTTTCTGTTTATTTACCAATCATGTGCTGAGTTTCTTCTTCATGAAGAAATATCTGTAACAGGTTTCTTCTTCAAGAAGAAATGTTAATTTGGCTATGTCCCTTGTATATAAAACTGTATGTTTCTTAATCGTAAAGAAACTATATTTTGACTATATTATTCTGTATGATTTAGTGTTTCTTGATGTTGAATAAACAATATTTCAACTATGACCTTTGTATGTGAATATTATATTTCTTAATCATAAAGAAATATTATTTTGACTATAACATTTGCTTATGAAAAGTTATGTTATGCTTATCTGTAATCAAGGTTCGGGCTATATCCCCGACTATGGTCTAAGCCATTATAATAATAAAATAATAACTTAATCGGAACTCCTACATCTCACGGGTACTTAGAGTTAAATGCCTACAACTGTTCGAGCAGCACTTCTATTCTTTATCATGTATTAGAGTTTAGACTGTCAGAGCTTCAGAGCTTGGCACGTACTACAAGATCGACAAGCGGCTTGTGGCGATGCGAGCGTGTGAAGTGCAAAGTGCGCCACATTGCGCCCATCGCCCATGCGGGTGCACGTCGGGTGCTTCGCACACTCCGCTAGGATTGCTGAGAGTGGTTAGCCACATAAGAATATTAATATGAAAACTCTTTTCCTTATAAAGAGCTTCTATTTTCTTCCTTCTTTCTATGTGGGATGAACGTTTTCTTTCTTATTTATACCCATGTGAAATGCTTCCACTTTCTTCCTTCTTTCCATGTGGGATGGAATTTTCTCATTTTCTTAAAATGAGATGTCTTATTTTTCTTATTTCATTTTTTTTCTCATTACTTTGTCTTGAGAATATTTTCAACCCCTTATCTTTTAAAGTTGACATTTTTAGCCCAAAGTAAATATGGGATTTTTCGGGATGTTACATTAACACATAAAAACTAACTTATAAACATTATAACTAACACAATCTAGTTTTAAATTAAAACCGACTTTTAAATATTAACCAACAAGTAGATTATTATATCAAATAATTATTAAAAATAGATATAAATAGACATGCAAAAAGACCGGTTCTTATCTAAAACCGGTTTTAGCCAAACTGGTTCCCAAACTGAACCAGACTGCCGTTTCGTATAGCGGTTCGCTCATTTCACAATCAATCCGGTTTTAAAATTGTTTTCTTTTTTTGTCTCAACCCGATTTTAAACCGCTTAAAACCGGTTTCAAATCGAACCGAACTGATTTTAATCAGTTTGACAAATTATACGATTATACCTGTTTCTAAACCGAACCGGTTTGATCCAAAAAAAAACAGTTTTGTACACATGTAGATATTAATAGGTGGTTAATTAGGCCCGGCCATCAAAGACACAAAAACGTACTGGGCTTTAGCCCAACTAGCCATTCACTAACAACAATAGGGTTTCACTCACATAATTCTAAACCCTGTATAAAACACCAGCCCCCAAGCACACCAACACCTCATTCAACATCTTTTTTATTAGGTTTTTTTTTTGGTATTTTTTCCCAAAATCAAATCTGCGATGAAGAGAAACGAGGAAAACTAGCGATGATTGCGGCCATCTTCCGCAAGATGACTCACTTATTTCTCATTTTGGTTCGTATTCACTGAGCAAATCTGTTTTATATTTAGCGTTTATTCAAAACAAAACGAACGAAGGACCTATGGAGGAAGTTTGCCATAAACTAATGCTCTTTCGGCCAAGTTTGCCTTCGAATATCAATCAATTAGTGGATTGTTATAGATCGTCGAACCGGTTTTTGTACAATCCGGTTCGGTTGTTGTTACTCAGATCTAGTTATTATTCACACATTTTTAAATTAGTCTTTGTGTTGTTTTTGTTTTATAATTATTAGCGAAGGTCCCAGCAGGGAGGGTGATTAACTCCAAACGACTCCTCTCTAACACTTTATTATTACCTTCGAAGATTTAATGGCCGACTCGTAGGATGCACAAATTTGTTTCGTTTATGTGATGTCTTGAAATCTCGGCTATATTTTTTACATTATTGTATGTATTTTTATAGGACCAGGTATTTCTTAGAAATACAAGAAGCTTTAACTTTTGTTGCTAGGGTAGTCCGAGTATAGTAAATTTTTTTTTTTGTTATGATTTAGGTTCACTAATTTATTTTTTTTATAAATATAGGTTTAAAAGAGTAATTATTATCATTACTATAATTATAATTAACAAGTTTGGTGTCCCAATGGTCCATCGGGCCACTTGACGGCACCGTATTAGTCGGTGATTTTTTTAGTTTAGTTACCTTAATAAACGAAATGGAAACCGACCAAATTTCAATTTTTTTTTGTTTTGGTTTGGGTCCATAACAAATTTAAAAGGAATTGATTTAGTTTGAGTAGACTTGCGGCCTTATTTAAAGCCTGTGATCGAAAATGCCACTCACTGATAAACCCCCCTCCCCTCTTCCCCAATTGGTTGTTGGTCTTTATATTATTTTTGTTTTTTTAGTTCCGGTACCACAAGGGACATAGTTAAAGCTGACCAAATTCATGTCAAGTTACTGTTTCAATGCTTGAGATTGACAACGCTTTGGTTTACCATTGTCTGGTTTGCTAACCAAATAAACATTGTCCTAAACATTTTATTTTTTTTATATGTTACTGTTTTTATATATTTGACAAGTTAATTTTTTTGGTTTTAACCTTTAAATTTTACCAATGTTGTCTATATTTTAAAGAACGCAGCTAGCACTGACAGAATTTGTGTTGACTCATCGTTGTAACGCTCAGGTTTTACCAACGTTGGGGTTTTAAAAATTTGGGATTATCTGGTGATCGGCTGGAGACTCTTTAACGCTATTGAAAAACCCCTAAATTAGTGAACCAAAAAAACCAAGGATGAATTTTGTTTATCTTGGGATTGTGCTGTGGATACGATGTCACATTAATATTTGCTAAATATGTTAATTTAAAATTATTACAAATAATGATAGAAAAAATGCTATCATGCTGCGCTAAAATGTGTGGGTACTAAGTAGGTGGACTAATAGCACTCAGGTCCAAGAAAGGTTAGGTCCAGGTATAGGTGGCAAGCAATGGAAGTGAAGGACAGCCATGTTTTGTAGAGGATGTAATGGTTTGTGAATTTTAAGGTGCACCAAGTGCCAAACAATAAACTGTATTTTATGTTGATATTTGCAAATACTGCCTCATTTTATGGCCTGGAAAAAATGGTCCTCTTGTTTGCTCATTATTAGTATATATATATATTTTAATTTTAATTTGCAAAGTTCTCTCGAGTCCTATTTTCACTGTTCCTTTCAAATGTGTTGTAATTCTTGCTATAGATGCTGTACATATTCTTTTCATTTGGTTGTGCTCCACGTGTTGATACAACCTTTACACGTGTGCTTCTCTTTGATTTTTATGTCCATGTTTTCTTTTCATTTTCCATACCTTGGTCGAACCGTTGGAGTTCTTTAGTTGTTCGATTTCATTCCGACAAGCAAGGCTTTTGTTTTACATTTCCAGAGACGGCCCACCACAGCATCTCAGACGTTGTAGCATCTTTATTGTCCTAAAACCCCAAAATTACATCGACAGTTGCTTTCCAGAACGTTTGCACCAGAGAACCATTACGCTTTTTTTTCTTCGGTTTGCTGCAAAAAAAAAAAAAACTGCAGAAAAAGGTGTGGCCCTTGAGTTGTTCTTCCCATTTCTATAATAAAATTTCAAATTTGGTTGCTAGATGCATGTACGATTTGGGGTTTCACACATATGAATTGAAGTATTATTAATAGATTGATGATGGATTTTGAAAATCTAAGTTTCTTTCAATGTGGTTTGTTGTTCACAGAATCGTGCACACAAACACACACGTTCAGATAATTTGTTAAGAATCGTTGGAACTACATAGTGTTAAATATTTCATGTTAGCATTTGACATGAAGTTGAACTCGATTTTAATTAATGTTATATTAACCATCTACATCTTTTGGAGGTCAAAAAGTATTTGGTTGCTTATTTTTACTTTGAGTAGGACATTCTCTCCTTTTATAATTTGTATGATAATCCCAATGATGGCTGATGTTCATAAGTTAGATAGGTGGTCCAACAAGTTTAAATGTAAATAGAGTGTAGGCAACTTACATAAATAAGATACATGCAATTTGATTGCATCTCATACAAATTTTTGAAGTTTAGGTCGTGGAGCCTATTTTTTTATTATGGAAAGTTGCAAAATAAATTGGAATATATTTGAAGTTAAATCTTTATCTTGGAATATAATTGGAATATATTAATAACTAGTTGGTATTTAATTTGAAACAGTTTTATTAATCTAAGCTGTAAACAAAAAGTAAAATTATTCACAACTAAACCAAACGATGCCAAAAATCAATTAACTGAAAATTGATTGATTAAATATTAAAAATGGATCAAATTAGATTGTGCACACCCTTGTGATGAGGTTTATCCCACTATCCCAGCTAGAGATGTGTTGAATATGATTTTTAAAATCACGTTGGAAGAATATTATTAAGGTAATTTATCCATTGCATTGTATTAGAGTAATCTATCCGTTGAATAATAATAATAATAATAATAATAATAATAATAATAATAATAATAATATAAGCTGGCTCAAGTGAGTAGAATAAGGGTGAATGAAGGGGGTTTGGTTGGGTCGGTACTGATGAAAACTTCACCACATCCATCTCGAATACCAAACAAAATTGTTCTTGATTTGGGTGACCACGTTGAACTTCCCGAATGTTAAACAACGTTCTTACAACCATTGCACATTTCTTTAAAAAAATATCTAATAAACAATTAGTGTGTGTTTTTTCCGTATGTATCCAACCCAAATTAGCATTATTTTAACCCAAGACACTACATTTATGTTAAAATGTAATCATTTCCATCTCAAAAATTAGTTTTCACAAAACAAATGGGCACCTAGACTACCACCAAGAGTGTGGACCGGCAATGGAGAAGTGACTTTGGCAACAATTTTATTAAATTTTTGTTGGCATTCCCACTAAATTTTGGTGAAACCAATCACTAAGTACACCAAATTAATTCAAAATGACGGGATTTGAACAACTGCATAATTGACAGACGAACGGAGGTTGAAACAAATACAAGCCCCTTTGTGAGTACATAACACTACACTAGAGACATGAATTTTATTACTTCAGAGCGTGGAACATTCCAAACAACCATCTCATTTTTCAGGTGATCTAGTTTAATGTGATGATTTTCTCTCTTCTGATGGTGAAGACTATTATTTTTATTGGATTTTGTATTGTTATTTGTGTTTTTGGATTTTGTATTGTTATTTGTGTTTTAAGAGTCTTTTTATTAATTCCTATTTTGCTTTTTTATACATGAATTTTGATTTAAAAAAAATAATGTGTTTTTTAGGTTTTGGGATTGACCAAGAAATCACATAATCTAAAATACTTCTTTTATTAAAAAAGATTTCAAATTTTTTATACTCTCTGAGCCTTCTAAAACTCATGAGAGTAGTTGATTATTTAATTCTGATTAGGAATTTCATTTTACTCGTATTGGTATACGATGCATACTTTTTTTAAATTTGGTATTTTTTTGTATTGGTATCGATTAAAAAATGCAGAGTTTTTATTGGATATAAGGTACATGTCCCCGTTATTAAATTCCAATATTAATAGAGGTGCAAACATGCCGAGCCGAACCCAACTGGAGTCGAGCTTCCTTCATTTTGACTTATTGAGGGCTCGAGCTCACGCTCGGCTCGTTGATTATTTATTAATTGATTTATACACTTTTAATTATTTTTATATATTTTGATAAAAAAAAAACTTTAAACAAGTCTAAACTCGGCTTGAGCTCAACTAGATAACCTAAAACTAACTAAAAATAGGCAAAAAAAAAAAAAAAAAAAACACATAAGGATCAACTTAGTCTTAATAATAAGTAACGAGCCATGCTTAAAGTTTTTTTTTATCGACGTAGGGATGGGGTTTTTCACTATGGATTTGAATTACACAAAATCAAATTAAATATGCTATAGTGGTAAGAGAGACTTTGTGTTTTATGTGATATAGGTTCGCTTCCCGCTATTATCATTTTGTTTTGGCGGACCGAATGATGAAGGAAGATTAGACAAGGCGTTCACCGGTTGAATCATTAAATTGAACATGATTTACTTTACCGCAACGTAACTCTTCACCGTATCAAAAGACAAGGGTATCCTAACCTGACGAATCCGGATTCGTTTGCCGTTAAAAAAAAATTAACGTTCTCACTCAGTAACTCACATCAACAAAGAAGTGAAGAAGCCATACGAACATAGAGATGGTGATGGCGATGGTATCAATGTCAAAACCCTCGTTTTCACAGCAACCGTTACCTCATGATCTCGCCGGAACCTCCACCTCTCGCGGCCGTGACCTAGTTTTCATCGTCAACCCTAGAGGTTGTTACGTTCCTATTATATTTATACATATACACATCGACGACTAATCAATTGATCTGTATTACACACACCTTAGGTGCTAATGGCCGTACCGGAAGAGAATGGAAGAAGCTGCTGCCGTACCTTAGGTTTCGCCTCGGTACTCATTGCAATGTAATGTCACGCAGATACTTCATGTTAAGCATTATGCATCATAATTCATTTTACACTTACCTTTTAGGGTTTAGCATTACTTTTATGGTTTATAGTTTAGATTTTAGCGTTTAAAGTTTCCGGTTACGAGCCGGTTACAACGCCGCTAGTATCATGTAAAATTCATGCATAAAGCAATTTAACACTAATAATCCAGTATACTCTCCTACCATTAACAAATTAACCTTTTGTAACTTGCAAAACACTAAAAATTGTAGCAAGTAGGAACTGATTAAGACTTAAAACACTAACATTGAACACTAAAAGTTGATAATCAAGACTTAAATAACTATGTTTAATACCTAATTGTATTAAGAAGACAATTCGAGAGCTCATTCTTGAAATAATTGTGTATTAGCATAGGAAGACAATTGCTAGATGCTAATGTCAGATCGATCTAGGCCATGCTCATTTTTATTAAACTCTGTTAGTCAATCAAAAACGACGATCGGTGGTTTTTATTCAAACGTGAACGCTGTGTTACAAAGTCCGAACTAGTTGTAGTTGAAACCGGCTTTTCGAAGGGGTTGGTTTCAAGCTTGTTACAAAGTCAGGGCCGGCCCAAGCAGGTGCAGGAAGTGTCATCGTGCAAGTCCCATAATTTTTAGGGGCCCAAGCTTATTAACCTATTATTGGTTAGCCTGTGTGGTTAACTGCCTCCTACAGTTAATATTGTTTACAACCCGGTTTGTACTACACCAGATTACTGGTTATTAACTGGTTTCGGTTTAGGTTCGGTTGACCGGCTAGAATTTGCACATCTAGCGGTTATTAAGGTTAAGCGATGGCTCATTGCTAGATGCTAATCGATCTAGGTCATTTAACCGAACTTGACCGGTTACATAGGTTATGGGTTTGCCACTCAAAAACCTAATTGACAATAACCTGCTTTAACTGTTTGACCACAAACGATTAATAACCAATATTCTAAAAACCGGTTAACCGACATTTGCACCTCTACCTCTAATAACAGTTAACAGATTTCAAAACTGGCCTTATGAGGTTTTTGAATATTCAACAAGAGATGAAAGTTAAAGAACATTATTTCTCAAATGGCCCACCATGGAACTCTACATTAAAAAACCATTTAAACATACCACAAATCAAATCACATTAATAAACGACGTATGATTCATAGTCTCCTCAAGCAAATCATCATGCACTTTCAGCTTCTCTGTTTCACCAACCAACCTCCGGATTCCCCACTGCCGTCGTCCATGGCGGCACATCAATCGTCACCAATGACCGCACCCCTATCTTCGCCCCTTCCCTGATCTTCACATTCCTCAACACCGTCACTCTAGAACCGATCGAAACCCCATCACCAATCTTCGGATACTTGACCCCACCTACCTTCCTGGTCCCACCCAATGTCACGCGATGCAAAATTGACACCTTTCCAACCGCCGCTGTCTCCCCGATTACCATGCCGGTGGTATGATCCAACAAAATCCCCTTCCCAACCCTGGCGATAGGGTAAATGCCTATTGATAAAACATCCGCTATGCACTTGTGCTGCACTCACGCATAGCATATGTATTCTCAGTGGACATCCACCCCACCGTTGGAGTTGGGAAGGGGTTTCTATTGGAGCACACCACCGGCGTGGTAACCGGTGAGACGGCGGTGGTTGGGAACGTGTCAATTTTGCACCACGTGACGTTGGGTGGGGCCGGTAAGGTAGGTGGTGATCGGCATCCGAAGATTGGGGATGTGGTTTTGATCGGTGTCGGAGCGACGATTTTTTTTTGGGGGGGGGGTTAAGATTGGGGAAGGGGCGTGGTCGCTGATGATGATTGATGTGCCACAGTGAACGATGGCGGTGGGGAATCTGGTGAGGTTGGTTGGTGGAATGAAGATGCCTAAAGTGCATGATGATGTGCCTGGGGAGACTATGGATCATACGCTGTTTATTTATGTGGTATGTTTATATGGTTTAATGTAGTCAGGTTGTGAATTGGGGTTCCATGGTGGGCCATTTGAGAAATAATGCTCTTTTGACTTTTATCTCTTGTTGAATATTCATAAGGCCAGTTTTGGGACTGTTAATTGTTATTCGAGGTAGAGGTGTAAATGTTGGTTAACCTTAGAATATTGGTTATTAAATGTAACAGGTTATTGGTCAAACAGTTAAAGCTGGTTATTTTTAATAACCAGGTAAGGTTCCTAATAGGTTTCTGGGTGGAAAACCCCTAATCTATGTAAAGATAGAGGGGCGCGGATTGGGTTATGGAAACATTGCAATGTGAGACTTTTATTGCCAACTTAGGTTTTGTTTTTACTTTTTAGTAACTAATTGTATTAGGAGCACAAATTAATTATGCATAATAATGCGTAATGTAGCAATAAAAGTCTCACATTGCAATGTGTTTTGTAACAACGAGGTGACTATGAATATATGAGGCATTTGTGTTTCTATATTACATTTTCTGAAAATTTTGTTTTGATATGGTTTTTGTTTTTAAGAATAGATGTTTAGGTGATTTTAGTTAACTTATGGAGGGTGACGACTGACGCCTAACTTATTAACAGCCTGAAAGAAGCTGCTGCCGTATCTTAGGTTTCAACTCTCTAGTAATTGTAATGCAAGACTTTATTTCATCATCTCCTTGCTAATCTGATGGATACATACATCCTTCATGTTGCTGCATTAAGCATTATGCAGTTTAAAAGTTAGGCTTTGTATTTAATACGTAATTGTATTAGGAAGACAATTCGGGAGCTCATTCATGAAAATGGCTAGATGCTATGCTAAGAAGCCCTTCTACTTGTGGAATGTTGAATTGTCAAACTTAAAGAGAAAGTAAGCATAAAAAAAAAAACCAAGGCTAGTTGTATCGTCAAGGGGTAAGTAGAAGAATGGTCATGTGATTTTTGGATGCTTTCAGGAGTTATATTATATTGCTGTCTCCAGGCACAAATTAGTAGCTTTCACTATCACTCGGTGAAATAAAAGATAAATTTATAAATAAACTTCTGAGATAATGCTGCATCACTATCGCTCCGTGAAGTATTGTTGTTTGGTAACTTTGGCTATTTACATTGCTTAAACTGACACATGACAATACAATGGGAGATCATGTTTATTTCATTGTGATATATTTAAAGTTTATTAATTTTGAACTGCTCAGTGTTATGGTTTTGAGAAACTTTGTTCCGAGATAATCATGTGAAGGGTATCAGTGGTTAGAAGCTTAATTAACAACTTGGCATTCTGGTTTTGTGTTTCTATTTGGCCACGATCTGCTAAATAAGGTGACTGTATGAAACTATGAATGTCTTATCAGTTATGCAAATGAAAATCATTTCACCGGTCAATTTGTGGTTATAGGCAGTTAGAATGTTTCATGTCATAAAAACTGTATTTTAGTGAATGCATTTTCTGAGAATTTTGTTTCATACGGACACATATGCTTTTGAGAATAACGGTTAGGTGATTTTTGTTGACTTATGGAGGGTGACACCTAACAGTTTAGCAATTAACAGCCTGAGTGATTGTCTAAGATCCAAAGATGTGTCATTAATGGAATATAGAAGTAACAACAAATGCACATATCCAGTTTTGATGGGAGTTGTGTGGCATGCAATTAGTTATATACCAGGGTTGGGGGTGGCATGGTTGGAATTTGTAGTCACATTCCACATCTCTATTTTGTGTTAGAGCATGCAGTTAATTGGCATGCTTCAATGAAGTCTTCTTATAAAATGTGCTGACTAATCTTCATATTTCAACAGATAAGCGAATCTTTGACTTCCGGCCCATCTCACGCGATAGACATAACAAGAGAGGTAGACCTGTTGCGCCTTTATGTTTGCACTAAATTCATGTATTTCAAATTACTCAGACTTATAAAGGACCAAATGTTGGTAGGCCATACGTGAAGGTGCTGATGCAGTTGTGGCAGTTGGGGGTGATGGGACTCTTCATGAGGTGAAACACTTTTCAGCATGGTATATATATTCTTTGTGAACAGTTAAGCATTGAATTTTGTACTGAAAGCACAAGAGCTTGTTGAATGTCAGGTTGTTAATGGATTCTTCTGGGGTGGAAAACCAGTTTCTAAACATGATTCAAAGGTTCCCGGTACAACATCACTTGGTGTAAGTGATCGCATAGAACTCTTATTTCAAAATCCCACATTATTATTTTCCAAATATTATTAACTAATAGGGAGACATCTAAGTTCCTATTCATCTGCAGTTAATACCTTTGGGGACCGGGTCTGACTTCGCAAGAACTTTTGGCTGGTTAGTACTTTTTTCACTCGCCTTTTCGGTTATTTGATATTTAATCAGTCACCCAAGTTTTCTAAGGCTGTATCACTTCGAATATATGATTTACTAAGCACAATGAAAGGCTAAACATTATCATAAGTAAACCTTTACAACGGTTTCAAACATTATTATATTCTTGAACAACAGTTTTCCTTCTTTTCTAGGTCAAACGATCCTGTTGACGCCATTGAACGCATAGTTAAAGGTAGTGATTTCTTTTTTTGAAACTGCATATAGCTTTTTGAAGGTGTAACTTGTTGCTTCCATATACATTTTTGTTCCGATTGTTCAACTGGAAGCCCTTTTGCAGGATCTACGTCACGAATTGATGTAGGAGTTATCACTAAAGAAGGTGCAGATTCTCATTACTTCATAAATGTTGCTGATATTCATTTGTAAGTTGTTATGCTTTACCGCTAATGTTGTCTAATAATATTGTTTTTATAATCATAATTTCCACATTAATAATCTCAGAAGTCAAAGAACTCGGGGAAGCACTTTTTTAAATGACATTGTTATGTAAAATTTCAGGAGTGCAAAAGCAGGCTATCATGCATCTAAATACAAAAGATTTGGGAACTTGTGTTATGTTATTGGTGCATTGCAAGCATTTTTTGGCCATCACAACCAGGATTTAAGGATTAGAGTTAGCACTTTCTATACTTGAATAGTTGAATTGCTATTTATTCTTGTTCTTTATTATAAACAAGCGTTTTATGATTTATTTTAGATCAATGACGGCGAATGGGAACTATATCCCAAAGTAACTGCTCTGTGCGTTGGAAACGCACAATTCTTTGGCGGTGGAATGAGGATCACTCCCAATGCCCACCCTTCAAGTGGAAACTTCGAGGTGCAATATACGCTTATTTAATATTTAAGTCAATTTAGAGATGGTGTGCTTGTTATGGAATAACCGTGAGTAACTTTTGTTTGTCTTCCGCCTATCAGGTGGTGACACTTCAAGATTTCAAATGGCATGACTTTATTCTGAAACTACACAGGCTGTACAATGGAACACATTTATCAATTAACAATGTCTTATCAAGGAGGTATCTACTCTTTTAAAACACTTGAAAGTTCATATTTATTCGTTTCATTAAATATGATTTATATTATGATATGTATGCAAATTTAAAGGACGTTGTAAATTTGAAAATGGGTATATTTGATAGATAAATATGATATTATACGGGGATATATTTCGAAAGAAAAAAAATGGAAATCGTAAATATATAATGGATTATCTTTTTAGTTGGTTTTGCCATTATTTGCAGTGCATTCTCGATCGAAGTAGAGGAGGTTATGGGCAGCGACAGCGTTTTCGTACAATCTGATGGAGAGTATCTGGGATTCCTTCCAAGAAAGTTTGCAATTCTGCCATCTGTTATCAGCATGATTTGCTGAAACCACAAGTAATTTCAATATCGTTTTTGATTCGAGTCATCATTTTTGGTCAGATGAAGGGCTTTGTTCGTTAGCTAGCAATCTCAACCGGCACCGGTAGATGTCTCATTTTAGAAGAATTTAATATCTGGTGGGAGTTTAATAAGCTATGTATGTATGTATGTTTCATTTGTATTATGATATATCACTTGTATAAAAATGCAATAATTAAATGATCAGTTAGTGAAGACTTACCAGTATGGCACTAACATACAAATCTTGTAATCCGACATCCCAAAGATTTCATGAAAATTTGTGGATCCGTCACATAGCTGAGCGTAATGCCTTATGACCGCGTTTTTTGTATTATGTTGAGTCGACTAGTTTTTTTTAAGCTGTGTTTCTTTTATGGAAATTTAATGTGTAAAATCTTTTAATGTTATATTTGTATAATTTTTGTTTACTATGTTTTAACATGAATACACAGTTCAAGTTTTTATTTCTAATCTTTTTCTTACATAAATTTGGATATAATCATATAATCATCTTCAAATTTTTATTTGTTGTACGCCCTGCTTGCAGTGCACGCATATAATGTATATATGTGTGAACCCTCAGGTGGGCAAAAGCGAAATTGCACTAATTTTGACGTTATTTTACCAATATCGTGAAAATAACGTTAAAAGTGGCGGAAGGTTAATCAGGCATCATGTGGTGGCGTTGATAGCCGAAAGACAAGGGTACATGCACCAATCGGTCGGTGTCCCGATGGTTGAGTGTTATGTGTCTTATGTCCAAGGCTTGATGCAAAACTACTATCGAGCCGAGGGTCTCACCGGAAGCAGCCTCTCTATCCCTATGGGGTAGAGGTAAGGCTGTCTACATTTTACCCTCCTCAGACCTTACTATAGCTTTGCTATTGGTTGGATATACTGAGTACGATGACGATGATGATGATGATTTGTTGACAATATATACCATTTTTAATTGCACTTATGAACAACTTCGTAAGTATATCTTTGATATGGAAATCAAATCCAAAGGATCCAGTTTGAGCAAATTTTAAATTAAAAAATTTTGTAGGAATGGCTAAAACTTTTCAACTAATGGTGTGCATGTTAATGGTGTATCGTACACGAATAAACCATTGGTGACATCAAAGTATGTCTGAACCCAATGATTTAAAACCAAGATAAATGATCTTAGAACAAAGAAACACTGCTTCAATTGTCTTGCCTAAATAAAGAATCCAAATCTATTTTAAACGAGACGAAAGAGGGGGGGGGGGGGGATGGCAACAGCTAAATTTGAGAATAGAAGCTAACTCTTCCTTTTCTTCATAGACCATTTGAATAATACAAGAAATGGATTCACCAAAGTCACAAAAACAAAAACAAAAAACAAATGATGCAAGTACAAACCTAATATGCCCTTTGCTTTTATTGCGTATCCGAAAGAACATAATAGGAGGAGAAGAGAATACAGTCATTCTAAGATCATGTCACAATCTCTAAGATACATCATCAAACTCTCAGTGAGTAGGGTGGTCTGGATTGAATTTAACAGACTCCCTCCAAATCAACTCTTTGATATGTTCTTCTGTGCATGACGGCTGCTCAAAGTCGAAACTAAAAGGCTGCGGGCACACTGGTTCCTCGTTGATCTCATGTAGGGGCGCCAAATATGGGTGACTCAGTGCCTCCTCAACTGCAGTTCAACCAAACTCATTATTTATTATTATTATTATTATTATTATTATTATTATTATTATTATTATTATTATTATAATAATAATAATAATAATAATAATAACAATAAAAATAACTATATTATGCTTAGAACACAATACCTGTAATACGCCTATTTGGGTCAAATACGAGCATTTTTTCTAGTAAATCAACAGCTCCAGGAGATGTATTAGGGAATCTAGCAGAGAATTGTTGCCTCGGATACTGAGGAAGCTGTCTAACGTATCTTCGTGCATTGTCACTCCTCAGAAAACCAAGACTCGCGTCGTCTGGTGAACCTATGAGCTAAACAAAGTCAAAACAAAAAAAACCAATGGTCAAATAAATCATGTTTAAATGCTAAAAAAAAAGAAAAAAAAAGAAGAGTTACCTCTGTGATGAGTCTGAGCTGATGAACATAATCTTTGCCTGGAAAAAGCGGTTGACGGGTCATGATTTCACCAAGAATGCAACCAACTGACCAGATGTCAATAGCCGCAGTATACTCTGAACAATTCAAGAGCAACTCAGGGGCACGGTACCAGCGAGTGACAACATATTCAGTCATGAAGTCGGTTTCAGAAGTTGTTCTCGCAAGCCCAAAATCCCCGATTTTTAGATCACAGTTCGCGTTCAGAAGCAAGTTGCTTGGTTTTAGATCACGATGCAAGACGTGTGCAGAATGAACATATTTGAGCCCTCGTAGTATTTGGTAAAGAAAATACTGCATAGAATCAAAGATTCAGTCATCAGAATTAAGTCGCAAAATATGAGCAATTTAAATGAAGCGAACTGAGCCAAACCCGACAGTGATCATCAGCCAGAGGCTGGTTAGAACGTATTATTTGGTGAAGATCGGTGTCCATTAACTCATAAACGATGTAAACATCATTGAAGTTTTCCTTTTGCGGAGGCCGTATTATATCTTTGATTGCAATAACCTGAAAAAGTTAAGCGTTCATTATTACAAAATCATAATATTATTACAAAGACAAACTTATAAAGGTTCACCGAAAAGAACTCACATTTTCATGGTCCATGTGCCTAAGAAGCTTAATTTCTCTTAAAGTCCTTTTGGCATCTATTCTGTTATCAAATGCATTGCCAATTTTCTTTATGGCAACTTCTTCACGTGTCTCCGCATTCGTCGCAGCACTAGATCAAGTCAACAAAATTATTTAGGCCAAAATATTATCATAATCATCTACTAAGAAATAACTTAAAAAAAAACTAATTATGTAAAATGATGTAACACCCTAAATCCAACAAATTCTACCTCAAAAAGACAATTCATCAAAGTTTCGATCCCGCACACATGAAACGAAATGTAAGTAAATTAACTAGTCAAACCAATCACAAATAATTATAATCCTAAATTTTCAATAATCACTATATTTGTCATCTCTGTACCTAGGAGTACAAATGAATATATCATACAAATAATACGAAGTAATGTAAAAAGGGCACGGTGATAATATCGCTATAATAAGAAAAAAGTAGAGTAATGATAACTACGCTACACTTTACAAGCAGAGTAATTATTATTAATCTACTTCATTCTGCTGCGGATTACTTATTATTACACTACAAGAAAAAAAACAAGTAACAATAATTGCGCTACACTTTACAAGCAGAGTAATTATTAGTCCACTACTTGTATTTTGCTTGTTGTGGCGTAATTACCCTACCAAGAGTAATTACAAACAAGTAGAGCACTACTTCATTTTGTTGTAGATTGCTTATTATTACGCTACAACGAAAAACAAGTAGAGTAATAGTAATTAATTTCTCTACTTGTATTTTGGTGTAGTGTAATTAATCTATTCAAAGTAATTACGAAAAACATCCATCTTTCTTCGATTCGTACTCATTCATTTGTATTAGATCCAACTCCTAACTCAAGGATACATACTTATTTGAGAAGAGAAATTAAAAAACTAATTACTAAAATCAAATAAAAATTATACCAACATCAAATTCAACCAAAATAAGTTAATAACCACAACCCATCCTAATCATTCAAAAAAAAAGGTAACAATTAATAAAGAGAAAATAGAATCATACCAAACAATACCATAAGCACCTCTACCGACAGGGCGGATGGGAGGAACATACTTCCTAGACACCTCAAAAAGATTACCGTACACATTATACTGAACATACCGACCACCATGTGTTGGAACACCTTTAATGTTGTTACCCTGATCCCCTGAGTTTGTCTCCATAGGCTGTTCTTTTTCACTCTCTCTCTCTCTCTCGAGAAACACAACCTAGAACTAGAACTAGAACTAGAACTAGAACTAGATATTATGTCTTTGACATGTTCTGGGCTTATGACTTTGAAGAGAGAGAAAGTTGTGTTACTTTTTCAAGGGGAACGTGTAAAACCCGTGAAGGCAAAAGGAAAAGAAAAAGAAAAAGAAATTACCTTTTTTATATTTATTATTGTTGAATTGTGAATTGTGTGTGGTGTGAAATGTCACACCTGTTGAAGGGGGGGTTGATTATTTGACTAATGTTTATCAATTAATTTTCATGGTGGGTGATTTTTGTTGGAGTGTAGTAAGGGTTTAAAAGTAGCAGTAGAATTTTTATATAATTTACTATAAAACAATTACAATAAAGTGGCAGGCAAACGGGCAACAAGTTGCGCCGCAACCCCATTTTGAACAGCAAAGCCAATCCTGCTAAAAACGAAGCTTTGGGACCTAGAAGCTGAAGAGGTTCCGTGTACGACGCGCTGAACCCTACTCAAAAATTTCATAGCCTCTGGAGCCAGAAAACCAAATGTATCAAAGGCAAATGGTCGGGTTGAAAATTTTGTTTCTATGGTCGGGTTGAGAAATATTTTTTCATCAGCTTTTTTTTTAACTGTAATATTGGTTTAACAAAGAAATAAAAAAAAATTATATTATTGTTCCATCTTCGATTTCTCTATTTTAGTTTTGGAGATTTAACTTACTTTACGGATCAACCGGGAGATTGATTATCCCGAATCAGTCTCTATCATGATTTGCCATGATATTAACACATATGATCATTTCCTTAATTTACCATCTAAACATGTTAAGTTAATCAGTATAATCTTGTTTGAAAGTTGGCAATTTCTTCAATAATTAACGAGAAAAAGATTATCAATTGATTAAAATGAATCTAGAGAAAGCATAGTGATGTTTATGCACAACACAAAAGTTATGAGAATGAAATGAACGATTTATTTTTCAATCATAAAAGTAAAAAGATAAGAAAGTTAAATAAATGTATTGGCAATTGTTTGTCACGTCTCTCTTCTAAAAGTAAAACAACTATGAACAAATTAATTTGATTGTTCGTTCATGCATATATTAACTTATATTTGTAGATATATAACACAAAACTAAAATATGCATAAAATTAAAATATGTATGAACAAATTAGCTTTATGGCTTCTATGTATAACCTACGTGGGGTATATATGTAAGAAACACATAATTTAAAAAATAATAATATTAAATGATGATGATGATGATGATGATGATGATGATGATGATGATGATGATGATGGTGGTAAGAAGTTAATGTTCTTTCTCACCCCTTAACTCTTTGGTTTCTTTTCACCCAATGTTTTTTATTAAGAACATTTATTTATTTTTTGCCATTACACCTAAATTCCATATCTATCTTGCATTTGCAAGGATTTAATTCAACAATCTTACATTTGTGAGGGGATAAATATTCACTTTCTACAAAACAAATTCCGGAGACTAAATAATCAACGGCAAGACAAGACCAGAAAATATTATGTTTGAAGAACATGCCATTTTCTACGGACCATTATTATAGCTTTTGAAAACGAGGTTAGGTGAAATTCCATTTTTTGAAATTGAAGTCAAATGATGTTTGCAATAGAAAAATTTTAGTTTATGTCTATTATAAATCAATGTGAACATATCGTCATAACTTTATCTTAATTATAGTTGTTTGTTGAAGAGGTATGTACCCGCCTCAACACCGACCGAGGCGGGTCAACCCACAAGATACAGACAAGAGACTTGAAATCAAGATACTATGAAGGCACAAAGCCAAAACCTATGCGCATGGCGCATATCACATATGCTCAGGCACCACAGATGCTCACGCATCACATATGCTCACGCATATCACATATGCTCAGGCATCACATATGCTCACGCATCACATATGCTCACGCACATCACATCTGGCGTGGCGCATCCACGCGTGGCGCATATCACATGCTTGTGCATATCACATCTGCGCATGAAACATCTGCGCGTGAGAGTAAAGAGAAGACCTCACGCATCCTCAGGATAGGCGCATATCACACATGCACATAATCAACCTCGTCCTTATCCAAATCAGGATTAGGGCAACCTTGATTGTGCACGTCAGACAACCTTCCAGAAGGTATCTTTTTAAGGAATAAGAATATGCTGATGTTGACAGCTGCCAAATGAAAGGTGGACAACTCAGCATAACCCATGTGCTACCACGTGATTATAACCAATGAAAAAGCACCAGGTGTCCCCAAGGACACGTGGCGCAAATCAATTGGAGGAGGCCAACAAGGCTGAGCTCAATCAGTGGAAACCCTAGCACTATAAATACCACATCAACTCCACAAGGAAAGACATTCAATCATATTCAATCACACTCAATTACAGACAGTTACAGCCAGTAACACATACAATCATCCAATCACATCCAATTACAGAGTATTCAGCTATTAAGCAATACTCTCCAGATTTCCTTACTCTGATATTATTATCTTCTCCCACAAATACTTATTCTCACACCGGAGGGTTACCCCAAAGAGGACCCCTCTGTCCCTTTCTGAGGGGTAAGTTGACGGTGCTGTTCATTTTGTAGGTGGAAGAACACAGATCCAAGAAAACCATCGGTGAAGAAGCATAATCACACCCGAGGAAAGTAGATCGTCTACCAGTGAGTCGATCCACGTCTCTTCATTGGCGCCATCCACTGTTACAACGGCAACAAGATCTCATCAGATCTATAAAAAAAAAAAAAAAACAAATTTTCACCATGGTTTCTGGCGTTCGTAACGTTGATCAAGTTCTGGAGGATATTGGACGTGAGGATGTTAATGAGGGACAACAGTTTCTGAGGGTGCCGCGTGATTCTACGCGCGCCACCAGTAACCGTCCCTTCATCACAACTCCTCATGGCCAGACTGAAACTCCTCCAGACGATCTCACGTTACAAAATCTTGCCGGCGCGAAACAAAAAGGACCAATGGGTCAAGAAGATGAAACAAATGATCCTAAAGAATGGCTCATAAACGAGCAACGGCGTCTAATGGACAAGTATAATGAGATGGTCAAACAGAAAAAGTTAGCCGACTTAACACAAAGGCAAGCGTTTGATAAGCAAACTGTTCATGGAACAAAAAGGGCGCGCGCGCCGGAAGAAGGACATTCCGTTCACACTGCACACACTGAGTTCAGTGATGAAGAAGTGCACAGCATGAGGAAGACGCGAGATACTCATGCAGGAGGCTCACAGCTCCGCGCGCCTGTGAACATGGCGCCTGGAGCCAGAGCCAATCTGGATCTGCACATACCGTACAGCCCACCAGTTAGAGGGCAAGTGGACGTAACCACACCGTATAGACCAGCCATCTTGGTGAAACATTCAAAGTTCACTGAGCGCATCGCGAAGGCTTCCATCCAGCACAAAACCAAGATGCCAAGTGGTTTGGGCAAATATGACGGCACAACAGATCCAGACGATTTCTTGCAAGGTTTTTACAACACGGGAAACCTAGAAAGCTGGACGATGCCAACATGGTGTCACATGTTTGCTCGCTGCCTCACGGGCGCGGCGCGTGTCTGGTTTGAAAGCTTGCCAACTGGGCAGATCGATGGGTTTGAGGAACTATTGGAAAAGTTCCAAGCTCACTTCGTACAGCAGCGCAGACACACGCGCGACCCTGATGACATCATGCACTGCGTGCGCAAGAATGATGAAACGATTGAAGACTACATAACTCGTTTCAATCAGGAGTCTCTGGCAATCGGAGGTATAACTGAGCAACTCCTGCGCGTGGCCTTTATACAAGGCGCGCGCAGTGATCAACTCCGCCGAGCTCTCGTAAGCAGAGATGGCATGCCCACCACTTGGGCCAAACTAATGGAAGCATCGCGAGTCTTCGCGAGAAATGAAAAACAAATTGCCCAAGATAGGGCAAGAGAAAGAGCGCATCAAGCTGAGTCACCGCGCAGCAACGAAAAAAGGGGCAAACAGAACTCTGTATGGTCCAGGTTGCAACCAACCAGTTTTTCTTCCGCAGAAAAGCAGGCGCAACCAAGCTCACCCCAGCCCCAAAAAGACGTTCGTAATCGCGGGTTGGGTGACAAGAGGGGAGGCGGCAGAGATCCTAACAGACCTCTGCCAAGAATATGGACTCCCCTCACTAAAACGCCTTCACAGGTGTTAAGCACTGAGAATGTCCAATTCAAAAGCCCCAAGCCACTACATTACAAGGGACCATCAGACAGTGGCAAGTACTGTGAGTTTCACAAGTCCACAGGACACAACACTGATGCATGTCACCACTTGAAGGATGCAATTGAAAAAGATGTAAAATCAGGCAAGCTGGCTCACCTGGTAAAAAACTCAAGACCAGAAAATGAACAATCAGGAGCCTCAGCCAGCAAAAAGTACAAAAGAATCTGTGTAGCCGAGGGAGGAAGGCAAGGGCAAATATCAAGAAAGAGAAGCGCGCAAATCCAAGGAGATTGGCGCGAGCAACAAGTCATCTTCCCAAGAATCAGGGGAGGCCCTTCCATCAGCAGTCCTCTTGTCATCACTACACACATTGCTCATTATGAAGTGTCAAAAGTCCTGGTGGACACTGGCAGCGAATCAGACATAATGTATGAGCAATGTTTCAGGAAACTGGATCCGGCAGATCAAGCAAGGCTTGAAATTGTGAATGCACCAATCTCTGGTGTTTCGAATGAAATCATTCATCCCCTAGGTCAAATACAATTTGAATTAACCATGGGGGATGAGAAACACAAGCGAGCCGAAGTTGTCAACTTCTTGGTCTTGCCCACCACTTCTTGCCACAATATGATCTTGGGTAGAGGAACGATTGCCCAATTTAACGCCATACCGTCGCCAGCGCACGGCGCGTTGGGGTTCCCAACACCAACAGGTGTAACTTTTGTATACCGGGATCATTTGTGTGCAGTGACAAGTACTCCGCGGGAGGGGAGAATGAAACTTCCAATGGCAGACAACGCGCCAGAGGAATGGATTCTCAACCCAAAATTCCCGGAGCAGAAGATCACAATTGGCGCAACGATATCAGACGACACGAGGTTGAGAATGAAACGGTTGCTCACAGCATATATGTCGGTCTTCGCGTGGCAACACTCTGATATGACTGGGGTTCCGCGAGACCTGGCGCAACATTCTCTCAACACGTTCAAGTCTGTAGAGCCAATTGCTCAAAAGAAGAGAGTCATGGGGGATGAGAAGGCAAGGGCCATGAATGAGCAAGTTGAGGATCTATTGCGCGCAAACATCATCCGCCCGATACGATACCAGACATGGGTAGCCAATCCTGTGATGGTAAAGAAAAGTAACGGGTCGTGGAGGATGTGCATTGACTTCAAGGACCTCAACAAAGCATGCCCAAAAGATTGTTACCCCCTCCCAAACATCGACGCGAAGGTGGACTCCGTGGCGCCATTCAAGCTCAAATGTTTCCTGGATGCCTACAAGGGCTATCACCAGATTCAAATGGCACCACAAGATGAGGACAAGACCGCCTTCAGAACTGACAAGGGTGTTTTTTGTTACATAAAAATGCCCTTTGGTTTGAAGAATGCGGGCGCCACCTACCAAAGACTTATGGATGCCGTTTTCAATGAGCAAATTGGAAGAAACCTAGAAGTCTATGTGGATGATTTGGTGATCAAAAGCAGGGAGGAAAAACAGATGCTCAAAGACATCGAGGAAACCCTTGGGCGCCTAAAGGAAGTTAACATGAAGCTCAATCCGAGCAAATGCACTTTTGGCGTACAAGAGGGAAAATTTCTAGGTGTAATGGTCACCAAGGATGGTTTCAAGGTGAACCCAGAAAAGGTGGAGGCCATCCTTGACATGCCCTCGCCATCCACCATGAAAGAAGTTCAGAAGCTGAATGGTAGATTGGTATCAATCAACAGGTTCCTAGCGAACCATGCAAGCAAATCTACCCCATTTGTCAATACATTGAGAAACTGCTTAAAGAAAAGCCAGTTCAAATGGACTCCTGAGGCCGAGCAAGCTTTCAGTGAGATTAAAGAATGTTTGATAAATCTGCCCGCGCTCACAGCTCCACTTCCTGGTGAAACTTTGACATTGTACCTATCAGCAGGAGAGCGCGCCATCGGCGCAGTATTGTTGGTGGATCGCAAGGGAATCCAAACGCCAATATACTATGTGAGTCGGGTGCTGACAGATCCTGAGACGCGATACTCCATCATGGAAAAGTTAGTTTTGTCACTAACACACGCGTCGCGCAAGCTTTATAGATACTTCAATGGTCATCCTATTGAAGTTCTGACTGGTTACAACATCCAGCAAGTCTTGCGGCGCCCCGCGCTCTCGGGAAGGCTAACAAAATGGGCCCTGGAATTAGGTGAACACACGATCGCCTATAAGCCCCGTCCAGCAATAAAGGGGCAAGTTTTGGCTGACTTCATCGCAGAAATTCCAGAAGGAAAGATTGAAGAGGCTCAGCGCGAGGTAGACCCTCAGCGAGCCAATGTTGAAGAAAATGTTTGGAGATTGTTCACTGACGGAGCTTCAAACAACGAAGGGTCCGGCGCAGGCCTAAAACTGATGGATCCAGATAATCATGAATATACTTACGCCATCAGGTTGGACTTCAAAAGCACCAACAATGAGGCTGAGTATGAAGCCCTGCTGGCTGGCCTGCGCATCGCGCAAAAATTCGGAGTTAAAAATCTAGAGGCCCATGTTGATTCATACTTGGTAGCAGCACAGGTCAATGGCCTTTATGATGCCAAGGAGAACACCATGCCTCTATATCTAGAGCAGGCGAAAAAGCTCATCGAGCAATTTGACAGCTTCAGAATCATTCATATTCCGCGCAGTGAAAACAAATCTGCCGACGCGCTGAGTAAGATGGCATCAACCAGTTTCGATCACTTTGGCAAAGATGTCAGGGTAGAAGTAATGAGCAACCCGTCGGTGGTAGCGAAGTCTGTCCTTGTAACTCATACAACCCCTTTATCATGGATAACTCCAATAATGGAATTCTTGAAGGAGGGAAAGGTACCGGACAATCGCGCACAGGCGAGGAAGATAAGACACAAATCGCAGAACTATGAACTCCTTGATGGCACATTATATCGACGCTCTTATCTTGGGCCGCTCATGAAATGCCTAGATGCTGAGGAAGCAAGCTATGTGATCAGAGAGATACACGAAGGAATCTGTGGAATACATGCTGGCCCGCGCATGGTGGTTGCCAAGGCAATGAGCGCAGGTTACTATTGGCCAGGCATGTACTTGGACGCTCTAAAAGAGATCCAAAAATGCAAAGCATGTCAGAGCTATGCGCCAAACACCATGCGGCCAAAGAACAACTTGATTCCAGTGACCTCCGCATGGCCTTTCCACAAATGGGCAATCGACATTGTGGGTCCCCTTCCGCAAGCGCAAGGGCGAGTAAAATTTTTGGTAGTGGCAGTAGACTATTTTACAAAATGGGTTGAAACCAAGCCACTAGCAAAAATCACAGCCGAAGCGATGAAGCAATTTATCTGGAGCCACATCATATGCCGTTTTGGCTTGCCCATGGAAATTGTGAGCGATAATGGCAAGCAATTCACTGACAAGAAGATATCCAGCTGGCTCAAGGAATTGCGTATCAACCAAATTTTCACTTCAGTTTATCACCCTCAGGGGAATGGACAAGTGGAACGCGCGAACCAAAGCTTGTTAAATGGGCTGAAGAAAAGGTTAGAGGGAGAATCCCATTCTTGGGTCGAAGAGCTACCTAATGTCCTGTGGGCACACAGGACATTAAGCAAAACCAGCAATGGCGAATCCCCGTTCAGCCTAACCTATGGAACGGAGGCAATGATTCCAGCAGAAATTGGATGCCCATCCCATAGAGTGCTCATGATGAACAAGATTGATAACGAGCGCGAAAGAAGGTTGGATCTCAACTTACTTGAAGGGCGCAGAGAGGTGGCTATCATCAGTGAAGCCAAATACAAGAAAAAACTGGAAAAATATTACAACCAGCGTGTGAAAGAATGCCACTTTAAGAAAAATGATTTTGTCCTTCGAAACAATGAAGCTAGCCGCGCGATACCCCCGGGAAAAATGTCCCCCAATTGGGAGGGACCATATCAAGTCTTGGAAGAATTGGGAAAAGGCGCATACGCCTTAAAAGATTTGAATGGAAAGAAGATCCCGCGCGCATGGAACGCGGCACAGCTTAGAAAATGTTTCATGTAAAAATTGTCAAGTTTGTAATCAAGGCTTGATAAGCCATTATGAATTTTGATACGCGCTATCTTCTCTTAATGTGGATTCTATTACCTTTTGCATACATGTTTCACACTTCACTTTATTAATTTTGAGCAATATGACAACATTGAATTGACATCAAAACGAAATAAAAACGAAGTAAAACATACATGCGCGAGCTTCAAGCTCAAACGCGTTAACGAGTCTTAACTCTAAAACGTCAGGGCCTTAGCCCAATTCTATTACCTTTTGCATACATGTTTCACACTTCCCTTTATTAATTTTGAGCAATATGACAACATTATATTGACATCAAAACGAAATAAAAACGAAGTAAAACATACATGCGCGAGCTTCAAGCTCAAACGCGTTAACGAGTCTTAACTCTAAAACGTCAGGGCCTTAGCCCAATTCTATTACCTTTTGCATACATGTTTCACACTTCCCTTTATTAATTTTGAGCAATATGACAACATGGTATTGACATCAAAACGAAATAAAACGAAGTAAAACATACATGCGCGAGCTTCAAGCTCAAACGCGTTAATGAGTCTTAACTCTAAAACGCCAGGGCCTTAGCCCAATAATGTGAGCCTTAGCTCAAATCACTCACAACATCCATCTTACATGCTGCGCAGCCTGACCATAAAACACCTAAACACAACTAAGGCAAAGCAAATGCCAAAACATAGTTGTTAAGGTCTCAGGTTGGGGTCGCGCATGAAATTGTAGTGGATATCTGAGTAACACATTGACACGTAAAGGCTAAAAAACTCATAATTCCATAAATGCGCGATAACGTCGCGCAAAAGAGGAATAATGAAAGCGCCAAGACACGTGTCAACATAATCAAGATATGGCAAAATCACTTACAATATGACAAGGGTTAAGTATAATAAATTCCTTACAACCTTGTTCTTATTACAACGTGCAAGCATATCTTATATTCAACAAGCAAACATGCGATATAAAAAGATGAACAGGGATTGCGCAAGATGCAAAGAAGGGAAAAACAAAATTTCATTCCAAAGCATTGAAATTTACAAGTTTACAAGATGATGAGATACAAACTACAAATAAAAATAAAAAACATGAAGGGCTTCTCAAGTCTCCACGTTGACATCAGCCTCTTCATCATCCTCATCATCGCCCTCAGCATCTGGCGCAGCCTGCTCCTCGTCATCTCCAAATTGACCATAGTCAAGTTGTTCATCTTGAATGGAGTCTTCTATCACAGTAGTGTCAGGAGCGGATCCTTTGGCCACGCCAGAGCCGCTTGCAGGAGCAGTATTCCCTGCGCCATCATCGCCGCCACCAGCCCCTTCGCACTCGTCAAGTAATTTCTTTAGCGCGCCGAGGTCGGGCTGGTCAGCAAGCGCGGATATCTGCAAATCATAAGCAAAAATATGAGTACAAAAATACTTGGAAAATAAATCAAAGTAATCTCATTAAAGTTAAAGTACCTGCCCAAGGATGGGAATGGGAGTATTCAAGTACTTCTCCCCCATCGCGGCCATGTCCGCGCAAGCAACGTCGCTCTGATAAGGGTATTCGGATGGGTTCTTCTTCAGCATTCCATATTCATAGCCATCCTTAAACCCTTCAGCTCGACCCACCAAGCGCGCGGCAGCGTTGCAATCCATCACAAGGGCCTGGAACTCGTCTGAGTATTTCATCGCATAAGCGCAACGAGTCATGCCCTGTGAGACTAGCCATTGGCGATCCTGCGCGAGAGAAGAAACAGTCGTCTCGAGGGCAGGAATCTGAGAGTTTAACAACTCAACAGTTTCCTTAGTCTGTTTTAGCTCCTCTTTGTCGGACGCTGCTGCCGCCAAGGCTTCTTCCTTTTCCGCCCGCGCAGAATCAAGTGCTTCCTGGCTAGACGCTGCCATCGCCAAGGCTTCATCCTTCTCGGCCTGCGCGGCCGCCAGCTCCTTCTTCAGGCGCGCAACCTCACTCTCCAGTGATGATTTTTCAGTTATAGACTGGACAAGAGCTTGGTCACGCGCCTCCGCCTCCAGCTCCAAGTCGCGCGCTCTGCGCGCGTACTTGGCCGCGTCCGCCTCCGCCGCTTGTAGCTTCTCCCGCGCAGCCTGAAGCTCATGCCCGCGCTTCACGAAGGCGCTGTTGGCACTTGCTCTGTTCTCACTGAGCTCTACTTGGAGCTTCTCAGCTCTCTCTCGAGCATCAGAAAGATGCCAAGCAGACACCTTAGCCTCTTGCTTGGCTTCCGCAAGAGCATCACGTACTTTTACGTAATCATAGCGAAGCTCTTGGGAGGCAGCAAAGAAAGCCGACCCAGCAAACATATGATCGTTGAGCAAGTCGTCGCGAGCGCGGTCCTCCTGGAACCTCCTTTCAGATGGAGGCACAGCATGAGCCCAGAATTCCGCACACACACCCATGGACTGAAATGTGCTGTCTTCAGTAATATTCCATCTCGGGCGATAAATGTGATCGGCTTCCTGCAAAAACAAAGTAATTATCTAAGTCATCAAAACATTAAGATGGAAGTCCGCGCAGCGGAGCAAAAAAGAACCTATACCTGCGGGGATGAAGCAGAAAAGTCAGCGCCAGCCCCACGAGAAGGCTCCGCCGCGAAGCCTCGTGGCGCTGCAGGACTGGCGCGACCGCGGTCGGAGTCTTCAACTTCAAACTCCTCATCCTCCTCGGAAACAGGCCTTTTCTCCTGCGACCTAGAGCCAAAATCGGTCTCGCGAGGAGGGCTGTGCGCAGGAGGAGGTGAGGGAGGTCTCGACGCCGCCAGGTCGGTGTGCAAAACGGCCTCCTGCTCCTTAGTAATCCCGATGAGGGGAGATTCATCGCTTGCAGGAGCAGGAGCAGAGCCAACGGCGCTGGCACCGGCGCCAGGAGTGCCGCCAGCAGCTTGTACGCCAGCAATGACCTCTATGAAAAATCAACAAAAAGAAATGGTTCATGACTTGATCTAAAAGAAAAAAGTCAGAAAATAAAAGGGCAGTACATACCTTGGCGCAACTCCGTTCGGGAGTCAAACATCGCCATGAAGTCCATTCTACCCATTTTCGAGGGTAAAACAGGGGACATCGAAGCGACCTCCGGCGCAGGCGCGGCACCTTGTTGCGCCTGGGGTTGATCCACCAACGTCGCCGGCTCTACAAACATTTGAGTGAGCAAAGATTCATTAGTAACTCTATCAGAATCGCGCTCATAGAGACAAAGGATAAGCAAAGTATACCTATCGAAGGCGCAACACCGCTTCCCTTTTCCGCCGCGCGAAGGGAGGAGGTAGTGGCACCATACCTCAGGTGGACAGGAGGTCTGCCCACTTTTTGAGGCAGGGAAGACAAGGAAACCTTGGTGGTAAACACCTGGGTTTTCTCAGGTCCCTTCGCCTGAGCAGGAGGATCCTGAACAACAGGGGCATCATCTTTCTTCTGTTTCTTACTGGCCCCTGCGCCAGTTTTCCCCTTAGCTTTACGCTTTAGTTGGGGCGCCTCCTCTTCCTCCTCCTCTTCCGCGAGCTCCAGCTCGTAGTTTTCGAGCGCATCTACAATACATGCAACCGAAGTGTTAGCCAAATTAGGTATTATAAAGGCAAAGGCCTAAGTACAAAGGCTTACCAGGCGCATCGCTGTCAAACAGAAATCCCAGATCAACAGGGATGAACAAGTCATCAAAGCGATCGGGGAAACCAACCTCCCCAGCGCCGAGCGCGACGGAGCCACCCTCCATATGCTCATCATAGGCGGCGTGGATATACTCCTTGGTGACTGCACAAAACAAGTCAAATGATATCAGCAAAACGAATTATATTCGCGCAGAAGTAAAGCAATGAGATTAACTTACACAAGCCGTCGACTTGGATAACGGGCTCAGTCGCGCTGTCAGCCCACCTCCTGCTCATACCAACCCCCACCAGCGCCTCCTCACAAATGTTCTTGGCGGGGGATGGTTCAGCGGTCAACTTATTTACCCAGGCGCCAGTTGGGTTCTTGAGGACACCCACATCCGCAGGCGCAGAAGAGATCGCGCGCATGGTCATACGGATGGGGATCACACCAGCCCTTATATAAAAAAACCTCTCAGACCAGTCATGAAGGCTCTTGAATGAAACAGTGGAGCATTTGACCTTCTGACTGCGAGGAATAAAGGAGAACCAAGAATCTTGGATCTTGGGCTTATAAAAAAACTGAAAGCGCCGAGGGGTGGGCTCCTCGTGCTGGGATTTGCACATGAACTCAAAGTGAGTCATGCGCACAAGTCCAAACGGATGGACTTGGGATATATGAATCCCATAAAACTTAAGCAGTGCACCCACAAACCTTGTCATCGGGAGACGAAGGTTGCAGTGGGTGAAAAAATGGCTATAAAGGGATATATAGCCGGTAGGCGGGTCCGCCGCCGTTTGCCCGGCCCCAGGCAACATGCAGCCAAACACAGGGAGAAAACCCTGAGAGGCGATAAGGCTGTCAAGATCAGCCTGCCTCAGTTTGCAGGGGATTTCATTCCACCTCTTCACGGCCTTGGTCCTCCCTACCTCCTCCGATGAGGCCTCAGCAGCCTTCTTCCCCTTGCCGGTCTTCTTCAATGTAGACATTACTAACGATTTTCTACGGCAATGGATGGGGGAGATTGTGTTGTCTGAGCTATCAGACATACAACGGTGACAACGAACAAATGATGTATCTGAAGAACAGATATCTGGAAGCAGAACAAAGGTAATCGGAATACAAAGAAAGAAAAGAACTCTGAATAATAAACAAGAAGATGAAGAATAAAAACTCTTAAGGGCTGGCTTTTATAGGCCCAGGAGAGAGAAAAATTGGTGCTGATCGGACTTCACGCGCCCCCACTCGCAGGTGATAGCCAACGCGAGCGCGACACGTGTCAATCACACTGTGTGAGGGGACACGAAAAGAAATAATACAGCTGTTGCCAGAGTTCACGCGCCACCACTCGCAGGAACGGACCAATGCGAGCGCGACACGTGTTCCTGACACTCTGTGAGGGGACACGAAAGGCAACTGTAGCACCTCGAGCACACGAAAGGTCTGACACGTCTCCATCACGTACAGGGATGATTCGCTTTCAACCAAAAGGATAGATCTTCGCGCAACGACGAGTAATAAGAAGAAAAAGACAAAACCCTATTAAAAAAGCAAACTATTAAGTCTAATATCTATCTTACCTCGCTCGCGCGAGACAAGACACACATTAGACTGGGGGGGCTTGAAGAAGTATGTACCCGCCTCAACACCGACCGAGGCGGGTCAACCCACAAGATACAGACAAGATACTTGAAATCAAGATACTATGAAGGCACAAAGCCAAAACCTATGCGCATGGCGCATATCACATATGCTCAGGCATCACATATGCTCAGGCACCACAGATGCTCACGCATCACATATGCTCACGCATATCACATATGCTCAGGCATCACATATGCTCAGGCATCACATATGCTCACGCATCACATATGCTCACGCACATCACATCTGCGCGTGGCGCATCTGCGCGTGGCGCATATCACATGCTTGTGCATATCACATCTGCGCATGAAACATCTGCGCGTGAGAGTAAAGAGAAGACCTCGCGCATCCTCAGGATAGGCGCATATCACACATGCACATAATCAACCTCGTCCTTATCCAAATCAGGATTAGGGCAACCTTGATTGTACACGTCAGACAACCTTCCAGAAGGTATCTTTTTAAGGAATAAGAATATGCTGATGTTGACAGCTGCCAAATGAAAGGTGGACAACTCAGCATAACCCATGTGCTACCACGTGATTATAACCAATGAAAAAGCACCAGGTGTCCCCAAGGACACGTGGCGCAAATCAATTGGAGGAGGCCAACAAGGCTGAGCTCAATCAGTGGAAACCCTAGCACTATAAATACCACATCAACTCCACAAGGAAAGACATTCAATCATATTCAATCACACTCAATTACAGACAGTTACAGCCAGTAACACATACAATCATCCAATCACATCCAATTACAGAGTATTCAGCTATTAAGCAATACTCTCCAGATTTCCTTACTCTGATATTATTATCTTCTCCCACAAATACTTATTCTCACACCGGAGGGTTACCCCAAAGAGGACCCCTCTGTCCCTTTCTGAGGGGTAAGTTGACGGTGCTGTTCATTTTGTAGGTGGAAGAACACAGATCCAAGAAAACCATCGGTGAAGAAGCATAATCACACCCGAGGAAAGTAGATCGTCTACCAGTGAGTCGATCTACGTCTCTTCATTTGTAAAGAACTAGTCTTTGGATTAATATAAGAGGAGTTGTTAGATCTCTCAACATTATTTTAACTAAGACATACCATTTACGAGACCATATTTTGTATATTAAAGTCATACGTGATATGCAATTATACCGTCAGTCCGTCACCATCCAGGTCAATTAATATGATTGTCTTTTTTGATTTATATCATTATATGACAATGTTTTGTCCACTATTAATAAAAATAAACTTGGTTATGTCGATGATTCTAGCATCAATCTGTTTTATTTAATTAAAATTTACTTACAATCAAAGAAAAAGATGAAAATGAACATTGCTACAATTTGATATATGCGGACCTCACATATAGGCAAAACTATTCTCGTTTATGACACCTTGAATGTGACATTCGTCATTTTGGCCCGCATTTGTACTCGTTTTTGTATTGTAATTGGATATTAATAAAACAATGAATTTTATGATATAATCATGTTTCATACTTTTCGTTTCATTCCAAAGTCTTTAACGGTGTTTATAACGCTTATTTTGTGCTCAAAATGACATAAAACGAACTACGGGGACTAAATTGCTAAAAAGCAAAGTTTGGTCGAGAACCGCACCTCACGTAATGTGTAGGGCTGGTCACAACCCGCTGCGAAGCAGCAGCAGCCCGTTTCAACAACAAAAATCAGTTTTTAATGTTTTTGGTTCGTTTAAGGCCTGAACTCGTGTTGTAACCATCCAAACCAACCAAGACTCAACCCATAATTATTCTAGAATCCCCCAAACATATTTTTATCTCTGGTTATAATTTATTTAAATCAAAACTAATTTTTAAATAAAGCATCAAAGTGTACCGGTTAACTATTGGATAAAGTTTTTACCCAATCCTTCAAACCCTAATCATAAATACCCACGCATCTCAGCCATTTTTCCCTGCACCTTTTCACTCTTCTCTCCCAAATTGTTTGAACTTGCAAGTTGTTCTAGCTAGTTTTGCTTAAGCTCGACTTTAAAAGTCGAAGGAACCGAATCTTGCATTTGAATCCGTTACGGGTATATGTTTTTGTTATTTTCAATTGTTCTAAGTTAATTTATGTTAAGAAAACCATTTTCATCCTTGTTTAAGGTTTTTGGACATTCAAACACGTATTTATGCATTTTTGGCCCATGTGGGTCGTTTTCGGGAAGTTTACTCGCTTAACTTTCTTGTTTGAATTTAGATCTGGAAATTTTACATTATTTTAGTTCTATGGTTTTGGACATGTGGTAACCATCCTCAGTCTCATACCGAGTCAAGGACCGACCAAAAACCGAACACTTGTTTAAACACTTTAATTAACTTTTAAACAACCATGTTGCATGAAAACATTCTAGATCTGAGTTTTACTTTATATTTTAGTTCTATAGTGTTGGACATGTGGTAACCATCCTCAGTCTTATACCGATTCAAGGATCGAACCAAAACCGAACACTCGTTTAAGCACTTTTATTAACTTTTAAGCAACCATATTGCATCAAACACTTTAGACTTGAGTTTTTATTCATATTTTAGTCATTATATGGTTGATATGGAAGTGTAGAACAAACTTTGGCTTGAACCCAAGTTTCGGATGAAAACCGAGTAAAACCGAACACTTGTTTTAACAAGTTAGTTAATGTTCAAACCACCAAAAGTTCAACTTATCTTTTTTAGTTATGTTTTATTTTATATTACTCATGTTACTTAAGATTTTGAAAGTGTTAAAACAAATCTTGGCTCAAACCAAGTTTCGGATAAAAACCGAGTAAAACTTGAGCTACTCGTCTTAACGAGCTAGTCACCGTTCAAACCATTAAAAATCTTTCCAAACCTTTTTAACTCATTTTGCACTTTATATTATTTATATTTCTAAGATTAGGGTGTGTCGGAACCAAACTTTAATTGATGAAAATCCTCAAACTTGTTTAAGCTACTGATTTTATTGAAGTTATTCATATATTTAAAATGTTTGGTAAGTTGGATGTGGATTTGCTACTTTATCAAGTCCTGAACCGATTAAACCGAACAAATCTTAAAAGTTGGATCCTGATGCTTACATTAGCGGGATCGTGCACACTAGCACTAAACCAACTCCCCTATGTAAAACTTAACAAAGGTTGAGTAAAACTAAACATCAAATGCCCAATTTCATGTAAAACCCATTTCATGTTATGCTTACTTTATTTAACCGTATTTTGTAAAATATAAGTTAAACTTCCGAAAACCCAAGCTTTGTTTTTTTTATGAACTTTTATACCATTTATATCTCATCTTCAAGACTCATTATTAACTCAGGTCTTTCAATGTAGGGCACGCACGTTAAACCGTCGGCTTGCTTTCTTGAAGCTTAGTACTATTAATTATTCAAGGTTTTCTTCCCGAAATCACTATTTTCCAAGTGAGTAATTTCATCTCCGTTTTTGCTTTTATACTTTGGGGGAAGCTTGCATACTTATTTAAACAAAAATGATTTAAGACTCGAACTCTCAAACCGCAAACTCTAGTTACGTGTTACTTAGTATAATTGCTCGATTGTTTGTTATATGTCTCATATGATTAATTGTTAAATGTTTATTGATTGGCCTCATCCTCGTCCTCAATAAGTGTGATCATACGCTCCTCCTTGTAATTTGGGATTTTTACCTATTAGAAAGGAGCCTCATTTATTTATGATTTATATACCGCAATTGTTGTTATTATTTATGGTTTCGCATACGAGCTGTGGATTTTGCCTCATATTATATATACACAAAAATCATGGAATTGCTCACCAACATTCGTGTTGACAAAATATATTTTATGCAACGTTACAGGTTTGATTATTGATTGATTGAATATTTGAATACGGTAGTTATTTTGGACCATTATTAGGTTATTAATGAAATGAACTATTTATTTTCTTGTACTTTGCTTATTTGTAATGAACATGTTGTGTTGTATTTGATGTTAAATGAAATGAATTAGTTGCTTAAATATGAACACTTTAATAGTGTCGTGTGTATTGAAACAATCATGTCACACCTCGGCTTGTTCCGCCGCTTTTGGTTGGGGTGTGACAACATGATGGTTCAAAGGGGCGAAGCCACTTAGGGCTTGTGTACTGGGGCAACAATTTGCCCAAAATTGGGCGATAAGTGGAGAAAACACCGCCCATACCGGCGATAAGTGGGGCGACATGGGGGACGATTTTTTGTCGTCGGTGTGTGTTTTCTGTTTACTATTATTATATGTGTGTGTAATATATATATATATATATAGGATTATGTTCATTTCAAAAGTTTTCTTATTGTGAGAAGTGCGAGAAGTCCTTCTAGCCAATCATATAATTTTCTTTTTATTTTATGTTTAATTAATTATTAGGGCATATTAGTAAAATTTTAATGATTTGTTTTTGGTAACTAATAAATAAGTTAGTAGTTTCAAACATGATTTTCTTTTTATCATTTTTTATATTATATTAATTGTTAATTTTTTATTATTTGGAAATTCTATTCATAAATTCAGTTTTTTATATTAAAACAACTCATTCCTAATAATTATCTATAGACATTAAAAATACACACTACACGTCAATGCTAATAACATATCCTATACACATAATACAACATATCCTACACATTAAAAATACATGCTACACATCAATCTTAACAATATATCCTACACATCATATAACATATCCTACACATCATAAAACATATTCTATACATTAAGCAACACATCTTACACGTCATACAACATATCCTACACATAAACCTATATACATCTTATTTACAGTTTACAAATCTACATCTTTTTTTATTTTATTTATAATTTCAAGATTTTTATATAAATTATACATACACACTTCAAAATATCACATACACAATACATAAATAAACCAACACACGATAAAATAATTACACATACACAATTCAAAGTATTACCTGCGTACATATATGAACCTACACATTACTTAAATGAACCTACACGTGATAAAAGATACACATACATAATTCAAAAATACCACATATAAAGTACATATATGAACCTACAAAGTACATAAATAAGCCTACACACAATAAAAATTAGAACTACACCATTTGAAATACCACCTATACGGTATGAACTTATATTTTTAATAAATGAACCTACACGATAAAAATTACACTTACACAATTCAAAATACCACAAATACAATACATGTATGAACCTACATAATACATAAATGAACCTACACACGAAAAAGATATGCATACATAGTTTGAAATACCACATACACTAACAAAATAAATAATGTAACTTTTAACATAATCATTTTTAAATTATGAATATAATTAGTAAATTAATTAATTATGAACAAATTAATTCCTAAATAATGTAACCTTAACATATTGTTGGTCAACGTTTTTTTTATAAACATTGAAGAACGTGTTAGCTTGTATAAACTAGAAAATGTATGGTGAAACCCACGAATTTATTTGGTAATAAAAAGTTTTGGTAATATAGATTATATGATTTTTTTTGCAGGTTGTGACAACTTCTTGCGAGCTTAAATTATTAGAATATTTTATTTGAGAGGTGATGTAATTTAGGAATGTAATAATGAAATGTAAGTTACAAATGTGGCTTCTACAAAGCAAAATACCAACATACCCTTTTTGTTTGAAACTCCATTAATTTCCATTAAGATGTTGAAACTCATAATTACACTATTGCCATTTTGATTGTAGACCATAGATCAATCATCATCAATGGTTGTGATTAACTTCTCGCACTTCTTGCTATAAAATCACTTCTCACAAGATCCATCCCCTATATATATATAGGAAGTATAAAATGAAAACCCATTTGAGTTGTGAAAACCCATTAAAACCCTATGTAACATCGTTTTTTTTGCACATGTAATTTATGTTGTTACATTTAATACAAAACATCGAAAAATAAAAAAAATTATTTTGCTATTTTTTAACATTTTTTTACTAATTTTTATATATGTTTTCAGGAGAGAGAAAAAGTTATATTTATGTTTACAATTTTTATTAACTTTAATTGTGGACTACAAGATTTAAACTTTAATTAAAAACATGTGGTTGAGAATGAGTTTCTAGAGTTTTCACAATTCAAGTGAGTTTTTATTTTAACCTAACCCTATATATATATATAGGGGTGAGTTCTAATGAAAACTTCTCTTAAAGAAAAAACTTAAAAACTCCTAAAAACTTCTAAAAAACTAATTTTAAGTTTTAAAAATATTTTTTTGAAGTTTCTTTTTTCCATTATTCTTATATGTTATTATTGGTTAAAAAAAAACCTTGTTGGTAACCTCGTCGGTATAATGCGCATGTGTAATAATGTGCATTGCATATATGCAAAAGTGTTTGTATTGCATAGAATACAACACTATTGCACATATTTGATACACACTATTGTATATATGCAATACAAGACTAATACACACATCGAATACACATTAGTACGCATGTGTAATACAACATTCACGCACATGTGCACCACATCGACTTTTATTTTATTATTATTATGTTTTCCATATAATACAACACTAATACACATATACAATACACAAATATTGAATATATGCAATAAAACACTATTAAACTCAAAAATACATAGTAATACACATGTGTAATACAACGGTATCGCACAATAATACGTATGTGCATTACAGCGGTTTTTATTTATTTTTTTCTATTTTTTTATATTTTTCGAGTGAAATATAAGAAAATATAAGAATAATGGCTAAAACAGAATTTTGAAAATATTTTTTTATTTTTAATTAAAAATAATTCTTTAGGAATTTTTAGGAGTTTTTTAGTTTTTTCTCTAAAGGTGAGTTTTCTCTTGATCCTCTCCATATATATATATATATATATATATATATATATACATATAGGATCAGGATCATGTGAGAACTTTTTGAGAATTGAGAACTATGAAAACCATTTTGGACCACAAAAACCCAAAGATAAAAGAAATCATAAAAAAAAAACACAAAAAAAAGTAAAAAAACCAAAATTCTTATTTATCATCCCAATTTCTAAAAAAAAAACGAAAAAAAAAATTTCAGTTTAGCTAAATTATACTTATATATATAATATGTAAATATATGTACACATATGTTTTTGTTTATACACATATGTATAATTTAAGGTAAATGATAATGGATATATGTGTACATTACATAACTAGAGATTAAATGAAATTATACATATGTGTATAGGTATAATAAGAATTAAAAAAAATTCAATTTTTTTTTATTTTTAATGAAATCGGAATGAAATATAAGAATTTTGGATTTTTTACTTTTTAAAAATTTTTGTTTTTTTTTGTTTTATAATTTTTTAAATATTTTTTTAGTGGTCTAAAATGGTTCTCAAAGTTCCCAATTTTCCAAGAGTTTTCTTAGGATCCTTACCCTATATATATATATATATATATATATATATATATATATATATGGGGTGGGATCTAGTGAAAACTCCTCTTAAAGAGAAAACTTAAAAACTCCTAAAAAACTATTTTTAACTTTTTTTAAAATTTTTTTTGAATTTTCTTTTTTTTTCCATTATTCTTATATGTTGTTATTGGTTAAAAAAAAAAAACTTGTCGGTAACCTCGTCGGTATAGTGCGCATGTGTAATAGTGTGCATTGCATATATGCAAAAGTGTTTGTATTGCATAGAATACAACACTATTATACTATTTGATACACACTATTGTATATATGCAATATAAGACTGATACACACATCGAATACACATTAGTACATATGTGTAATACAACATTAACGCACATGTACACCACATCGACTTTTATTTTATTATTATTTTTTTTCCATGTAGTACAACACTACTACACATATACAATACACAAATATTAAATATAAGCAATAAAACACTATTAAACTCAAAAATACATAGTAATACACATGTGTAATACAACGGTATCGCACAGTAATACGTATGTGCATCATAGCCGTTTTTTTTATTTATTTTTATTTTTTTCAAGTGAAATATAAGAAAATATAAAAATAATGGCTAAAACAGAATTTTGAAAATATTTTTTTATTTTTAATTAAAAATAATTTTTTAGGAGTTTTTTTGGAGTTTTTAAGTTTTCTCTTGATCATCTCCCATATATATATATATATATATATAGTAGCTACAACGCATTACACCCCTAAAACAAAAATTCACTATTTGCTGACTGGGCGCCAAATATCACAAATCGTCCCATTTTGTAGCCCATCTACTACACATAGCCTTGGGGTTCCAAATGAGAATTTCCTCTTAATAAGGGGTATTGAGTAGTGTTTTTACGGGGCCCAAGATGCAACACCAGCTTGCGGATCAAGCTACATATTAAACATGCCATTTTTATTTAGCATTATTGAAAAAACATTGGAAGTTGTTTCAGAATTACATATAGATAATGAAAGTTGTGTGGTAATGACCATAAGCGGCAACTTATTTATCTATAGTAAGTTGCTACTAATCATCGTTGGTAACTATGATCAACAACAACTTAGCTTAAAAGTGGAAAGTAAGATAAGTAGCAATTGATCAATGGGAACTTGGTTATTTGTTACCATTGAACATAAGATATGTCCTAACTGTCAGCAATTTTTTTAGAAAGAATAAGGCTCCTAAATAAACGTAGGGAAAAATCAGCAAGCAGGAAAACTTAACTAACCTACTGCCGGTTAAGGTCTTTACTCTAATTATCATATGGTGTGCTAATGATTTCCTACCAATGTAATTACCTATAGTAATAACCTTCACCAGAAACGTTGTGATGGTTTGTATTCTATATAACTCAAGTAAGTTCTTTTTAGTTATGACATGCTGTTTCATAACAGATTATGCATCTTTGTTTTTTTAAATTATATGTGTATCAATTTATGAAATCTCACAAATATACGTGTTGACAAAAATATATTATTTTAAACGTATTACTGATATAATGCTAAATATATATAAATCCCTTTTATATTTTATATAATATTTTATTAGTTTTTGTTCGGTTTTCATTAGAATTTGTATACTATTAACATATTTATATAATCTAGGTTCCGGGACTTGTTCGTGGTTGAAAAGGGCGAAAACAAGCAAAAAACAAGCCAAACCGGAGAACCGGTCGGACCGGGAAGAGAACCGGTCCAACCGGCAAACAAACCAGGACCAAAATAACTCCCCACGCCGCGCGACCAAATAGTGAGTTTTGGTAGCGCGGTGTGACTAGCCTAATTTCTAGAATATTTCGGGTTTTGGGCCTTAATCACTATATAAACACCCATAAAGTTAACCCTAAGCATACCTTGAGAGGGCTAGCCGACTTGGACAAAATTTGGAGCTCAAGTGAGAAGGTTTTGAAAGCTTGGAATCATTCGGTGACGTGCTAATCGATCAAGAACGAAGACCATGAGTTTTATCACCTTTAATCTTTCGTTTATATTATTTTTCACCGTGATTTCCTTTATCATTATTTTGTTTGATTTCATAATGATAACCTAAACTTTATAGACTGCCTATATGACATTCGTCAATTTTGGGTCTTGTTTGTATTCGTTTTTGTTTATTATGTAAACCGACCTGATTTGTAAACCGAAGCTTATGTTATAATCAAAATGATGGATTTATGTTACAATATTGTTTCACACTTGTTGGATATTGAAAACATCCTATTTTTATTTTTATTTATATTTATTTTTTTATTTTTTTTGTTGTTTTGTGTTTTTGTCTTGATCCATTTTGCATGAAAACTCTTGTGTCTCACACCCATATTTGACCACCAACATTACCCTATATATACACCACCTTTCCTCTTCATTTTCCCTTACTACAACTCAAAAAAAAAAAAACTCTCTCAAACATCAAAGATTCAAGGTTATCTTCTTACGTGTTCTTGAAGGTTTTTAGTCTTTCATCTTAATTAGTTTATGTAGCCTTATTAATACTTGTTTATGGTTGTGCAACATATATATAATATACACCCCTTGTTTACCTTTGGTAGTTACTTCTCCGATTCCGGTCGGTGAGGTTTCGGACCTCATAAGGCAAGGCTTCATGGAGGACTTCGTGTCCTTGATATATATCATCTATATAACTTGTTCACACATATTAATCTTGCTTATTTTCGTTTGTTGGTCATGTTTACAAGTTCCATGGTTATGGGTTTTTTAGAGTCTATGCTTCGGTTTAACCGTAAATAGCTCTAAACCGTAAACCGAACTTTGTTACTAGTTTTGTTAAATAATTGTTTAAACCTACTTATTGTTAGATCTAAGTTTCTAAAATCATTTTTACAAATTCTATGGTTATGGGTTTGTAGAATCTTACCTCGGTCTTAACCCGAAACACGATCCGAACCAAAAACCGAACTTTTGTTTAAAAACTTTATTGTTAACTTTTGGTTGTAAAACTTAAAGTATTTTTATTTGTACATTATTATACAAGTTCTTTAGTGTTTAGACATGTGGAAACCATCTATGAACTTGTTGTGAGATGGAAACCGAACCAAACCGATTCTTACTCGCTTAAGACACACAAGTGTGTTTTTTTAGCCATCAAGACTTGTATATTTCTTTAAAAATAGTTACAAATTGATTTTTAAATATTTTCTTAAGTACTTGGAAATGTTGAATCCAACTTGATCTTATAACAAAGTTTGGACCGATTAAACCGAACACTCGCTTAACGGACGTTGTTAGTTCTAAAACAATTGAACTACATACTTGGTTAAGTCTCTTTAAGATTTATTGAGTTATCTCATACATTTATTATTTTGGGAAGTTGACTTTGGGTTTGGTCAAGTCACCAAGACCCGAACCGACCACCCGAACACTCGTTAAAACCCGTTTTAGTATCTATATTATAAAGGGACTTGCTTTATTGCATTTTTACCCACCTTATTACTTAACATAGGTTGAGTAAAATTAAGGGCTAGATACTTTAACCCGGTTTCGAGTAAACTTACATTTTTAAAAGGACTATTATTATAATTTCTTAAATATTTACATTTTAAACCTTAAACTTTAAATTGTTTACATTTCTTATCATTTATTTTCGTTTAAAGACTTCCAAGACAACTTTTCTAATACAAGACTTTTTCTCCTTTAGGCTTCGTTCGTTAGACTCATCGTTCCGGTTAATCTCCAAATCATCAAATCTTTCAAGTTAATTACTTGAACGTAAGTACTTTCATCCCCCGTTTTCACTCTTTTATATTTTGGGGGTGACATTGCAAACTTATTCAAATCCAAATGATTTATACTTGATTCTTAAAACACAAACTTTATTGTATACTTTACTTAAATAAATGCTCGATTTGGTGATTATATGCTTATAGAGTCATTTAGTTAAATTTGGAGTGAGATATGGGTCTTCAAAGTTGACTTTCAGCTGCTGGTAGAATCTAGGATAGAGATAGTGAAAGATTTGGTAGATTATGTAAATGTTGGAGTGGAGTGTAAGGTTGTCCAAGATATTGAAGAGTCCAAGAAGTTTACTTCTATATATCTTTGCAATATTTGAAATATCTTTGCTAAGTCAACTATCATCTAGAAGGTAAATAGATAAAGAAAAAGAAATGTAGGAAGGAAGTGGTTTTGCAACTTTAAAATGTTAAGACTAGATACTTGGAATTGCATATGTTATTTAGTAGAGAATCCAAGGGGTTATATTTTTAGGAGATTTAGAAGTTATCTCAAGAATTGGATAAAAAAATGTATGACTTATATGTGTGTGCATATCTCGACAGATTAAGGAAAAAGGAAGCACGTGTATTGTGTTTTAATATATCTATAATTATGTCATACAAATATGATTTAATTTTGTTAGCTTTTAAAAATATATGGATTCTACTAGGTTATATATGCACTTTTGTAGTATAAATAAAGAATAAACATTAAATAAATCATGGAGGGCTGAAAGTGAATACTTATAATTGCAAAATTTTATTAAAGATTAGGATCCGAAAGATGTTCGTACAATGACAAAATGAAAACAAACGAATATGGTAAAAACCCGAAATGTTACAAAATAAGTATCACAACTTCCTCCTAAATCAATTACACATGCATGAAGCATATCTTCTAATGTTTGGATAGTACGTTCACTTTGACCATCTGTTTTTGGGTGATACACAGTACTTAAATTCAATTGCATTCCTATAGCCTTTTGAAAACTTGCCAAAAACTTTGAACTGAAACAACTATCTCTATCGTAAATGATAGACAGTGGCACACCATGTAAAGATACAATATTTTCAACGTATAATCGTGCCAGTTTATCCATGCTAAAAGATTCTTGTATTGGAATGAAATGGGCTGATTTCGTTAGTCTGTCTACGATAACCCAGATTGCATCATTTTGTCGAGCAATTTTCGTTAACTTCATAATAAAATCCATGGTTATCATATCCCATTTCCATATCGGGATTTCAGGCTGCTGCAACAATCCCAACGGCTTTTGGGGTTTGACTTTTACTTTGGAACACGTTAAGCACTTAGCAACATATATGGCAATGTCTTTCTTCATGCCAATCCACCAATAATCATTCTTTTAATTATGATACATCTTGTCACTTCCCGGATGCATCATGTATTTTGACTTATGGGCTTCATCAAGAATCTTAGTTCTCAGTTCTCCAATCATTGGTATCTAGATTCTTTTCCCTAATTTGAGTATCTCATCATTACCCTTAACTAGCTGATCAATCGTTTTATTTTCTTTTTCAGCCTTAATATTTTCTTCTTCCAGTGCCATCTTCTGAGCTTCTTTAATTTGATTGATCAAGTCTACTTTAAGTTCCAGTCTAAGAGCTCGAACCCTCTTAGGTTTATCATGTTCTTTTCTGCTCAAAGCATCTGCCACTACATTGGCTTTTCCTTCATGATATACAATTTCACAGTCATAATCATTCAAAGTCTCTATCCAACGTCTCTGCCTCATATTCAGTTCTTTTTGATCAAAAATATGCTTCAAACTCTTGTGATCAGTATATATTGTAAACTTAACACCATATAAATAATGTCGCCATAACTTTAACGCAAAGATTATAGCGAGTAAGGCCCCGTTCCCGGTAACCCTACTTTGGTGTGGATTTACTCATAAACATAGTTCTAAAATCAAAGTTAATTAAAATTTTTTGCAGAATACTTAACACTTCATTCATTACATCACAAAACATCAAATCTTGTCTTAACAAAAGTTAACTTGTCATAAAACATAACATAATAATTCATAACATTCTTTTCCAAGATGTCAGTATTCCAGTCCCTGCCACTTGCCATCATTAAGCCAGCTCCCTCAATCTATTTACCTGCGTGCATACTAAGAGTCAGCTACGCTGAGTGAGTTCTTGTTAATCATTCAACATACACTACATTCGCAATCGTACCCATACGTGTCTGAAGACACGTATTCATACTTTACTTACTATCATTTCTTTCATGCGTACATACATACAGACATTCAATCGATCTCTCATACTTTCTTTCATAATTCCCTATGGTATACCATAGGCTATTCTATCTTTACCATCCCAGAAGTTATTAGGGTCTGGTCCCTTCTGTCTCAGATATTATTAGGGTCTGATCCCTTCTGTCTCAGATATTATTAGGGTCTGGTCCCTTTGTCTCGAATAACCAAACCTGTCTCGTCACTCTATCATACATTCATTTTCATACATGCATACTATACATATCTTCTAGTCATGTATATACACATATATACATATTCATTCATATAAACATTTCATAATAATCATTCAATACTTAGTCATGCATATATCATACACATATCATACCCTTACCAATTAAGGTAAGTGTATTAACAACTATCACATAGGAGTATGCACACAGCCCCGAAAACATAATAGATAAAGGGGCTAGAAACTCACCGGGGTCCTGTTTCTCTCTGAGTAAAGTGCAATACATTTCCTTAGCTGTGCATGGCTAACCGTGTAACAATTATAAGTATTAATCAACTACTTCTAAGTCGTACTTCTAGATTAACGAAACCCTCAACTAACGGGGGTCCGGGGGGCAGCGCCACTGGTAGAGGGGTCTAGGGGCGGCAGCCCCTAGCAGGGTCCAAGGGGCAGAGCCCCTGGCTGGGGTTGAGCTGCATCAGAAACAATCCTTTAACAAAAATGCATTAGAAAATGGATTTCATGAAATTTCGCATGGCCATTTCGCTTGGAAATTCGCATGAGAATTTCACTTCACATGCTTATTTCGCTTCGCATGAGAATTTCGCTTCGCATGAGAATTTCGCTTCGTAAGGCTGTGCGATGCGAAACGTTGATTTCGCTTCGCATGTCCATTTCGCATCGCACAGCCCGTTGATTTCGCTTCGCATGGCCATTTCGCTTTTCACAGTTGTGCGACACGAAACGTTTATTTCGCTTCGCATGGCCGTTTCGCTTCGCATGGCTGTGCGATGCGAAATAGGGGTTTCGCATGGCTGTGCGATGTGAAATCCTTTATGCGAATGGAAATCTTCTTTTCTTCATTTTTACCATTTTAAGTCCATAATCCCCGAGACTCTTCCTTAGGACCCGATTCTACTCTTTTTATGGGTTTTGGGTCGTACCAACTTTGTATACCCGTGTTTATTAGGTCCGAACATCACCTTTTTGTCATGCAACACACCCGTGAGGTTATAACTCACCAACTTTATGTTTTTCTTACATCTTACAGCCCGGTCTACTAAGATATCAGTTTGCATGTTGGAACCGACCATAAAACTTAACCTTTTTAACCAAAACTCACCTTTTTCTTCGGGTTGGGTTCGGAACTGAACAGTAAGTAGATCTGGACGTCTTCTTGTTGTTTGAGGCACTTAAACACCAAGGTCTTCCTTACTTTAGCCCGGACTTGGATTCGGGTTTGAGAAAAAATGTGTGTGTTCTTGAGTGTGTGTGTGTGTGTGGTGGAAGGAAAGAAATGGTGAAAAGGGTGGAAGGGTTGTGTTTATATAGGGGGTTACGGGCCCCACAACCCACTCACAATTCTAAATCTAGATATTATCCAAACATTCACCCACACAATCAACTTAACAGCACACACGTAACAATAAATTCTCTTTTATTTATAAATCTCAAAATACGGATGTTACAAGTCTACCCTCCTTAAAAGAGGTTTCGTCCCCAAAACCTAACTATTACAATTAAACAATCGTGGGTAAAACTTGCACATCTCTTCTTCAACTTCCCAAGTAGCATCCGATCCTTTACGGTTCTTCCATATCACCTTCACCAAGGGAATAACCTTATGACGAAGTTGCTTTTCCTTGCGGTCAACTATCTCAATAGGTTGCTCGACATAGTTCAAATGTTCGTCCACCTCAATGTCCAGCACTGGCACATGGGACGTGTCATCCGCTAGACATTTTCTCAAGTGAGAAACATGAAAGGTAGAGTGAATTCCTTCCAGTTCATCGGGTAGATCAAGCTTGTAAGCCACTTGCCCACACGGGCCACGATCTTGAACGGTCCAATGTACCTCTGACTCAACTTCCCTCTCTTTTTGAAACGAATAATCCCCTTCCAAGGCGAGACCTTAAGCATCACGTGGTCTCCAACATTAAACTCAATCGGTCGTCTCCGCTTATCGGCATATGCCTTCTGGCGATCTTCAGCAGCTTTCATCCTTGCTTTGATATGATCAAACCTCGAAGAGGTTTCTTGCACAACTTCTAGACTTCCAATCTCTTTCTAACCGATTTCTCCCCAACACACGGGAGTTCTGCAACGTCTTCCATACAACATCTCGAATGGCGGCATGCTAATACTTGAATGGTAGCTGTTGTTGTAAGAGAATTCTGCCAAGTGTAGATGATCATCCCAACTTCCTCCAAAGTCTAACACACATGCACGTAGCATATCCTCAAGGGTTTGGATAGTCCTTTCAGACTGCCCATCAGTTTGAGGATGATACTCCGTGCTGATGTTTAGTCTTGTTCCCATTGCTTCGTGGAACTTCTTCCAAAATCTTGAAGTAAAGCGGGTATCTCTATCGGACACGATCGACAATAGCACCCCATGCTTCGCCACAACTTCCTTAACGAACATATTGGCTAATGTTTCTGACGAGATAGCCTCTCGTAAAGGCAGAAAGTGAGCATTCTTCGTTAAACGGTCCACAATCACCCATATGGTATAATGATTCTTAGCTGTACGCGGTAGCTTAGTTATGAAATCCATGGTGATGTGTTCCCATTTCCATTCGGGTATCTCCAATGGCTGCATCTTTCCATACGGTTTCTGGTGTTCTGCTTTGACTTGCAAGCAAGTTAAGCACTTGCTGACATAATCTACCACTTCATTCTTCATGCCCGGCCACCAATAGTCTCTCTTCAGGTCTTGATACATCTTTGTGGATCCTGGATGAATCGAGTATCGAGACTTATGGGCCTCGTCTAGGACTTGACTTCTAAGATTTCCATGTCGAGTAATCCACATTCGATCAAATCGGGTCTTTACCCCATGAGTATTATCTATCAACTCGTTCTGCTGCCCAAAAATCCTTTCTTTCTTCATCAGCCCTTATCTACCAACACTTCTGACTGCACCTTGTTGATTTCTTCAAAGAATTTTGAGTTGATGATCAACTTATAAGACTTCACTGTTGCGATAACCTCTGCGTTCTTACGGCTTAAGGCGTCAGCGACCACATTAGCCTTTCCCGGATAATACTTGATCTCACAGTTATAATCCTTTATCAGTTCTAACTATCTTCTCTGCCTCATATTCAACTCTTTCTGCTCAAAGAAGTATTTCAAACTCTTATGATCTGTATAGATAGTACACTTAGCACCGTACAAGTAATGTCTCCAAATCTTAAGAGCATGCACTACAGCTGCTAATTCTAGATCATGCGTCGGGTATGTACTTTCGTGAACTTTCAGCTGTCTAAACGCATAGGCTATAACCTTACCTCGTTGCATCAACACGCAACCTAACCTTTGATGTGAAGCATCAGTACAGACTACCAAATCCTCCTCACCATCGGGTAGAACAAGGATTGGAGCCTGCGTGAGTCTTGTCTTCAATTCTTCGAACACTTCTTCTTGGAGCTTACCCCAACCAAACACTACAGCTTTTTTGGGTCAAACCGGTCAACGGTGCGGCTATCTTGGAGAAGCTCGGAATTCCTATAATAGCCGGTCAACCCTAGGAAACTGCGTATTTCTGTTGGGTTTTGCGGCGTCTTCAAACTCTTTATCGCTTCAATCTTCGTCGGGTCCACACTAATCCCTTCAGGATTTATTATGTGACCTTTAACAAATTGCATCAGAAAATGGATTTCATGAAATTTCGCATGGCCATTTCGCTTGGAAATTCGCATGAGAATTTCGCTTCGCATGCTTATTTCGCTTCGCATGAGAATTTCGCTTCGCATGGCTGTGCGATGCGAAACGTTGATTTCGCTTCGCATGTCCATTTCGCTTCGCACGGCTGTGCGATGCGAAACGTTGATTTTGCTTCGCATGGCCATTTCTCTTCACATGGCCATTTCGCTTCGCATGGCTATGCGATGCGAAATAGGGGTTTCGCATGGCTGTGCGATGCGAAATCCTTTATGTGAATGGAAATCTTCTTTTCTTCATTTTTACCATTTTAAGGCCATAATCCCCGAGACTCTTTTTATGGGTTTTGGGTCGTATCAACTTTGTATACCCGTGTTTATGAGGTCCGAACATCACCTTTTTGTCATGCAACACACCCGTGAGGTTATAACTCACCAACTTTATGTTTTTCTTACATCTTACAACCCGGTCTACTAAGACATCAGTTTGCATGTCGGAACCGACCATAAAACTTAACCTTTTTAACCAAAACTCACCTTTTTCTTCGGGTTGGGTTCGGAACTAAACAATAAGTAGATCTGGATGTCTTCTTGTTGTTTGAGGCACTTGAACACCAAGGTCTTCCTTACTTTAGCCCGGACTTGGATTCGGGTTTGAGAGAAAATGTGTGTGTTCTTGAGTGTGTGTGTGTGTGTGTGTGTGGTGGAAGGAAAGAAATGGTGAAAATGGTGGAGGGGTTGGGTTTATATAGGGGGTTATGGGCCCCACAACCCACTCACAATTCCAAATCTAGATATTATCCAAACATTCACCCACACAATCAACTTAACGGCACACACGTAACAATAAATTCTCTTTTATTTATAAATCTCAAAATACGGATGTTACATAGCGCCTAGTTCCAGATCATGTGTGGTGTAATTCTTTTCATGTACTTTTAGTTGCCTCGAAGCATATGCAATTACTTTCTTTCCTTGCATCAAAACACCTCCCATACCCGTGTGTGAAGCATCACAGCATATGGTAAAGTTATCTTGGCCTTCTGGCAAAGCCAAGATTGGTGCGTTTGTTAGTTTATCTTTTAGTGTTTTGAATGCTTCCTCTTGTTTTGGTCCCCGTTCAAATTTGACAGACTTCCGGGTAAGTGAAGTTAACGGAACAGCTATCCTTGAAAAATTTTGAATAAACCTCCTTTAGTATCCTGCTAAGCCTAGAAAACTTCTCACTTGAGTTGATGTCTTTAGTTTCTCCCAATTGGTTATGGCTTCAATATTGGCGGGATCAACTTGGATACTTTTGGCATTTACAATATGACCAAGGAATTGAATTTCCGATATCCAAAATTCACATTTAGAGAACTTGGCATATAACTTTTCTTTTCTTAGGGTTTCCATCATAACCTTCATATGAACCCAATGATCTTCTTCAGATTTAGAGTATATGAGAATATCATCAATGAACACGATAAAAAATTTATCAAGATACGACTTGCATATTCGATTCATCATGTCCATGAATTCTGCCGAAGCATTAGTGAGTCCGAAAGGCATAACGGTGAACTCATAATGTCCATACCTTGTTCTAAATGCCGTTTTTGGAATATCTTCTTCTTGGACCTTTAATTGATGATATCCAGATCTGAGATCAATTTTAGAAAAATGACTTGCACCTTAAAGTTGATCAAACAGATTGTCAATCCTGGGAAGCGGATATTTATTTTTGATTATGACCTTATTCAGCTCCCGATAATCTATACACATTCTCATTGAATCATCCTTCTTTTTGACAAACAAAATCGGAGCTCCCTATGGTGAAGAACTTGGTCTTATAAATCCTTTTTCTAACAGTTCATCCAATTGTTTCTTCAATTCCTTCATCTCAGTGGATAGTCTATAAGGAGACTTAGCTATTGGTGAGGTTCCTGGCACTAAATCAATTTTAAACTCTACCTCTCTGTCTGGCGGAATTCATGGTAACTCATCAGGAAATACATCCTTGAATTCTGAAACAACTGGTACTTCTTCCAACTTCTTTGGTTCGGGTTCTTTGGTTACAAAAGCTATGAAAGCAAGGCATCCCTTACCTAGGCAACGACTGGCTTTTATTTTTGAGATTATTCCAACTTTTCCTGCCTCTTTATCTCCAACTATCCGAATTATTTTACTATTTAGTGTTCGAATTTCAATCGCCTTATCACTACATAGAATACGGGCTCGGTTCATTGCCAACCAATCCATACCTAGAACTACATCGAATTCTGCTAAGGTCATAGGCAATAGTCGTACAGGTATGTCATAACTGGCTAATGAAATTGTTGCATTACCTAAGACCTCACGTATTCTAATTAGATCTCCGTTGGCAGTTTCAACTTCATAATGATTATCTAATTTTATTAGAGGTTCATTTAAAAGACTACAGAATTTATGATCTATGAAACTCTGGTTGGCACTTGAGTCAAATAATACTCTAGCATAAACGTTATTGATAGGAAACGTACCGGTAATTACGTCCGGTATATCTGCTGCCTTTTGTGTATCAACCATAAAGACTCAAGCATTTCCCTTTCGACCATCTGTTTTTGCACCACTTCCATTTGCTCCAGCTGTGGTGACCATTGGCTTCCTCTTTGAACACTCAGTACTAAAATGTCGTTTATCCCCACATTCAAAACACACCACCATTTTTCTCTTGCAATCAGCTTCCATGTGACGAAGCTTTTTACAGAAATTACAGGTGACAGTGTTGACTGGTCGTAAGCATTTACCATAGTGCCTTCTAGCACATGACTTACAAATGGGAAGAGTGTGCGTAAACGCCCCTTCCTTTTACTTCTCGACCTTCCTTATCTTTCCTCAAACAGGCGATTTTTCCTCATTCTTTTTCCTTTCATCACGATTCCGGATCATCCCGTCCGTCAGATATCCAGCTAACTCCATTGCTGACTCAATTGTCGCATGCATGTGCGAACGAACTAAATCACGGATTTCGATAGGCAACCCATAAATGTATCTAGTCACTTTATTAAACTCAGGAGTGACTAGATGCGGAACAATTCGGCAATACTCCAAAAACTTGGTATTATACTCTTTTAAATTAGTTCCAATAACCCGGTGATTCCACAACTTTGTTTGAATTCGGTCTATTTCGTTAATCGGGCAAAACCTTCTCAAAATCATTTCCTTAAATACCTTCCATTCCAAGTTGTATAAGTTCTCTCTACCTTTAACTTCAATGAGGGTATTCCACCACTATAGAGCCTCTCCCTTAAACATCTGGGAGGTATACTGAACTTTATCCGTTACTGAGCATTTACTGATGATCACGATCGATTCCATTTCCTCCAACCATCGGAGGATTATAATCGCTCCCTTATCTCTATAGAACTCTTAGGACTATATTTATTTTCTATGAATTTAATTCTTATAATATTAATAAATATTTGTTTGGTTTGTTTTATAATAACAATAGCAAGTTAGAGAAAAGGAAAGCATGCTGGCGTGAAGAAAAGTCAACAAATAGATTTACAAGGAATATATATGGTCATCTAAATATTTATATGAATTGTGATGGACTGATGGGCCATGTTTTTATGTCAGTTAATCACAAAATAATAGAAGCTTACAACAATATATCTAATCTAACCATTATATTATTATATTAAACTAACACCTAATTTCAAAATGATCTTTAATTAAGCTATTCACATAGGATTTCATCTCAACAATTTTTATAATTATAATTTACATCTACTAATACTATTAAAATAAAATTATTATTTTGTAAGATATGTTATTATGAATCCAAAATTATAATTTACTTTTAATCTACTTATACTATTAAAACAAAATTATTATTTCATAAGGTATGTTATTATGAATCCATAAGATAAAAATATGTTGTATTAAACATATTTTTAGACATATGGATATATTTTAATGTGATTTTAGACGGCAATGTATGTTATTACGTATATTATTAAATTTAACTTTTTTATTGTATTTTTTTAACTACCCGTGTATTACACGGGCTATATCCTAGTTTTGACCAATAAGAGATCAAGGAGCCCAAGAGTAATTACTAAATTGTTGGCTACGAAATTAAGGTTGAATAAAGAAAAAAATAAATAAATAAAAAGAACCCTACAGTTGGAGGCTGCGGCTGACGAAGAGAGCAGAAGGGAGCAGAAAAGGTTTAGGCTAATTAGTTCCAAGAAAGTGGGAACTGAAAAGAATCTTTCTTTTCTTTTTCTTTCGTTCGGGAACAACCACAGAAGAAGACGGCACGGTGTTTTTAACGTAAACTGGTTCATTTGTCGTTTGGTTTTACATGTTAAAATGTTGTTTCTTCGTTCAAGAATTGCTAGACATGAGTTTGGCTATTATTTATTTTGATTCATTCATTATTATTATGAGTAGCGAAGTATTTAAACTACCTAGGTTGAGATGAATATTGATTTTATTTGACCGCTTATTTGGTTTTAACTTGTTACACGACATGATTATTATTGAAAAGCTTTATATAATTTGATCTTGGATGTGTTAAAATATTGTTTTTATATAATTATTGCTTTTGATTCCAAGTATGACTTTGATTGATTGATTGTGTGTCGTTCGATTAGGGTTCTATGTTTAGTTCATAGACTTAGTGTTTTTGATCCATTTGTGGTTAGCGCGACCATATGAATCTTTTGTGCAATAAATTATTAAAATTCAACAGGTTCACCTTCCTTGTGACCGAGAGGTAACAGGGAGTCGGTTTGTCTCGTTTCTTTATTCGGCTAGGTTAGAATTGCGCAAGAGCGAGTTTTGGTCTTGTCCGGTTTAGATTTGCGTGCAAATAGGTGTCCTAGATCAAGTTAGATATTGTTACCCCTTTATCCCTAGAGTTCCTAGTACCAATTTTTAGCGGCTTTTGTGTCGTTAAGTCCGAGAGGAGATGCGTCATTAGGGTACCTTAGTAATCTTTATCCCAGTAAGTTAATTCAATCTTCTTAGATTCGTGAGGGTTAGTTGCTGAGACCGAGAGGTGATCTAGGGAACTTTAGTGAGCCTTAGTTGATTTATTTATTTTTAAGATCCATGTGTCGTGTGACTAGTTAATTCTGTTAGCCGTGAACTGTCAATAGAATTCTTGCCTAGGTAGTCGTTTCTCCATATTCGTTAAAAGTTCGTTAGTGCCGTTAAGTTCTCGATAGTTTCGTTAAGTTAAGTAATTAGATAAATTACTTTAAATTAATTAAAATAAAATAAGAAAGATAAAAATGTTAAATATTTTTATTAAATACTTAGTTAGGGTCTGGTTTTCCGACCCACCTCACGTGTCCTTGAGTTCGATATCCGGACTTCCTTTGTCTTTGCTACACGCGACCGGTACACTTACCGATTGTGTGAACTATGTTAGGTTGTTTGGTTTTTAAAGCTTAGTTGCGAACCGTTTTATTATTTATATATATTTTCGCACATCATGCGCCGTCGCAACTCGCCATAAGACCAACTTATGGCAACCGGTCGACGTCATCAAACCATGACGAAGTAGAGAGCCAACGATCTGAACAACAATTGTTAAAAGAGACAAACTGGGGACGATAACCTTAAACTATGGGCACTACATAATGCATGCAATGAAGAAGCAGATAGAAATGGAGCATACCATACTTTGGTCAAATAAAAAGGTGTCAATAATAAACGATACCTGTTGTAAACTATCTTAAGAAAAGAGCACGTGTAGTGACGACATGTAATGGAAAGATTTTACAAAACAAAATGCACCGTATACAAAGCAGGGTAAGCAAAAGTACAGTCGTACAAAGCCCAAACCTCCTTGAAATTGTACAACCTGAGATGCACTATTTACAACCTACAATGCAGTAACTTAGATGAAATTGTTATATAAATAAGTTTGGTTTAGGTTTGCTGCCGGTCTAACACCGTCTCGACTAATCTCCAATTCATAATAGGTATACATGATAGAAAATATTCATCAGCAAAATTATGTTAATGCATGTTAAACAAAATTAATGATGTTAATTTCAACTTTTTTCTTCCCAACCTCGTATGATACACGGGTTTATAACCTAACTTTGTATAAGTATTATCCAAATAAATAATCTAATAAACATATAACAAGATTTTTGTTTACCTAACGAATATTTTAATTTTCGTTTGTATGAGACACGGGTCAATAACCTAATATGTTAACATGAAAAAGTAACTTTGATTAGAAAATATATAGTAACAAATATTACTTGATGCATATATGTAAGATATTGGCGTACACATCCAGAATAACTAACACATATAAGGGTGCTATTTAGCTCTTATGTATCACAATACAGATATACATATACCTAACTAAAATGTTAGGTGAAGTTGCTTAAATCCGTAACTTATTACATCTATGTGACATACTGACCACATATGTGCACAATCCAAACAAATACGTTAATAAATTTCATGTCATGTATTTCTTATATTTTACATAATTATTTTCATGTATTTGTTAATGAATGCATTTCTTTTATTTTACATAATTATCTTCATGTATTTTAATTATTTTCATGTATTTGTTGATGAATGTATTTCTTTTATTTTACATAATTATTTTCATGTATTTGTTGATGAATGAGCTACATATATGTGACTTAGTATTTTATTTCAAATCTTAAGCTTTGGTGTTAACTGTCCTGTCACGTCACATTAGCCTAGAAAGTTAAATACCGTTTACAAGAGTTCTGTTTTGAAGATAAGAGCGGATTAGAATTTAGGAGAGAGGAAAACTGTCACGTCACATTAGCTTAGAAAGTTAAATATCATTCATAAAGGTTCTGTTTGGAAGATAAGAGCGGATTCATATAAATGTTTAGATTACATCGAAACAAAAGGTAAGCGGGCAACACGCTGCGCCGCTAACCTTTTTTGAATTGCAAAACCCAATCTTTTAAAAACTACATTTGCTGATTTTGAAGTCAAAAACATCTACATTCGTTGAGCGGATTAGAATATAGAAGAAAGGAAAAGAAAAACATAATTAGGAAAGAGAAAGTGGCACAAGAGAGAAACAAAAATAAGGAAAAAAGATTAATTTTAAAGGGAGAAGAGAGAAATGAAAATTATAGAAAGTTAAGAAATTTCCTTTTTGTTTGTCTAAATTGCTCTTTTTGTATTAAAGAAAGTCTTACACAATCAACTTAAAACTACAATCATGCTGTGATCAATGGTTGTTTTAGTACTTTTCAATTTATTACGTGGTTTTCAATGCCACCCACGTCTCATTCACACTCCAATCATACGTATCTTATTCACAAACCGTAGCACAAAGAAGCAATATACATATTCTCTGCCAATTTGTCCTGCAGCAGCATACCCCAAACAAGGTTGAGAAATATATATAGCATATACGTTAACAGAATGACCCGACTAAAATGAAACTTAACCTCAGCAACTGCAGGAGAAAACCTTGAACTCCGTGTTGTTTTCTGTGGCACGTCTTCTGCGGGTCTTTTTATTGGTATGCTAAGAGCAAAAGCAGCTTGGTCGAATGTGGCTGCAGTTGATGTTATCCTATATCCGCCATCCCATCTTTTATGAATTGCATCACTTGGATACACAAAGTCCAGTTCCACAACCTGAGGTTATATTTTGAAAGAATCTAGATCAAAGCCTGTCTTATTTTCCTATTAACGTTTCTCTCTAGGCTATTTTAAAATTTTCAGGCGCAGCTCGAGTGAACTATCAAAAAAATTTGACCCTTCAAAGAACTCGAGATGAAAATATTTAATTTTAGGATCGGCCATTTCTGACACGTTTAATAAACAAGGCATGTCCAGGTTGACCGAGTAAAGCCACTAAATTAAATGTTTAACTAAGTGTGTCGTGATTGGTCAGCATTTGCTACCCATTATATTAGAAAAACCTGTTACACCCGTTCAATTAGATTAAAAAAAATAATATTGTGATAAGGTAAGCCCGTTAAAAAACACCTGATCAGAGAATCCAGCACCACTGGACATAACAATGACCCATCTATTTCCTGCAGTCGCCATATCAGTGACATAGTACCCATCTGTCCATTTGTCATTTATCCACTTGAACGGAAATGATTCACTGACTTTATACTTCTGTTTAAGGTACGGGGTACCTGCATTTCAGGATGGAAAATTAAAAGATGAACATGAGAACATACGAAAGGAAGTAGCCCGAATTATAATTAGGCTTACCCTTTGACATTACAACCAAGGAGCTCCCGTTGTCAGCCCATGCTATTGCAGTAACAAAATACTTGTTATCCCACTGTTCCGTAATCCACTCCTTTAAATTTAAAAAAAAAACAAAATGCTTAGTAGCCTGTCGAAGTATGAAAACATGCATAAATATTGGGGGCCGTTTGGTTCACGGAATGTTCATAACTGAAATCCCAAGAATCCGTGAACCAGACAGGCACTAAATTAGTTTTCGGAAATCAAACGGAAGTCATCAGAACCTTGTTAAGGAATAACGGGGATAGTTGGTAAACTTGAGAGGTGAATCCAGTGCCTTCATCCATGATAAGAGTCCATAAGTTTGAGCATGAAGCCACACTGCTAATGAGCAACCCATCGTCTTTTCCTTCTTGAATATGTTGAGCAACTTCCGCTTCTGCCACGCTATGGTGATATCTACAACACAACCAAAACTGAATTTTGTTTTTACACCGAATAAATCAAGTGCAAACACAAACAGCAGAAAGTTTTAATAATATTATTTAAGCCTGGTACCTCTGCATCATTGGGCGGCAAGCATCGTAAACGATTATCCACTGAGATGCAGGCATTCTCATCCGAATCTTCTTTGGCTGTTCATCGTCATCGTCATCGTCATCTTCCTCTAACGAGATTATTCCCCGCTTGTGTCCAATGAGCTAACGTATCAAGGTTTAGCAGAATGTCAAACAACATATCTAACATATTGTAAACACACATAACATACCCTCTGCGCACTGTTAGTGTTGATCGGTCTACTATCTGGATTTGGACTGACTATCCCATCAAAAAGGGAAACATATTTTGCATAATTAGGTTCCTCATCAAACTTTAGATTGACAACGTATTCAACAAATTTCCTGAATGGAGCAGGACAGAAGCAACAAAGCTTCTCCGGACAAGTTTCCAACTTCTTTTTGCACACAAAGAGCCTTTTCAATTTACCCTGCGGAATTTAGGCACCCTTTAAGAACACCAAACCCCTAAAAATAAATACAGTCTCACATATATACACACACATAGGCACGATAATTTTAAAACCAAAGATAAGTCGAGAACCGCATCATACACTTATAGTAGTACATACAAGATAAAAACAAAAGTAGTGGAAACCATATTGCGTACCATATTCAAAGCAATATGTCACAACCCGACTAAATTGAACACTTTGGACTTAGCATGTAGAAGTTTCGGGGGGGGGGGGGGGGGGGGGTGACTTGAATCATCAAGCCTGCAAAGAACACTCAAGAAGATGCGCTAAAATTCTAGCCCAGCAATGGAAAATTCAAGAACAACCCAAAAGAGAGATGAAAATCTGAATTGAGTTAGTAAATTTACGTAGAGCATTCGGGATTTTGGGTAGGCACGTTTGTTTGTTTTGATTTCAAGGTGGGCTCGTTTGTTTTGTGTGTTATAAGTTATATTTGTTGTCCATTGTTATCATGCTATTTGGATACTAAACCAGACATTGTCAGCAGGTGGTTTTTCGAGCGGAGATCTCGACATTCTAAGCATGAGAAAGATGGAAGATATAATAACAATGCTACAACTGGTTAATTAATTAACGGTTTAGTAACAAAACATAGACATCTGCATCTGAAATGGATTTACATGGTGTTGGTTGTTACTCTCAAGACATCCATTAAGCTAGGCCCAAGCATATCCATAACCATTATGTAGTAATCGCCCTGCCTGCCTGCCTGCCTTTATAATGAACCAGGAGTTGCACTTAGAACACTGCCAACCAAACATATTATTATTTTAGCTACATATGACAATGAGAATGTCAAAACGTAGATAAAAACCGGTTACTTGCTTGTAAACATGCCACTCGTATGGTTGTTTACCCTTACATCCTCTACGGGATCCGTTTGACGTTGATCAATAATGCATGTACTGTCCCAAATCCCCCTTTCCCAAGCTTTCTCTCAATCTGATATGTTCATAACTAGTCACAAAGAAACATCAAATTCTAATCTTTACCTTTTCTGGGAGTGGTTTCGCCGCATTCGCTATCGATATCGGTGCCAGATTCTTCCGATATCTCTTAACTCTTCGTTTCTACCCTTCATCTCTTCTCTTCTCTTCCGAAAACAAGATTGGATTTGTGAAATTTGCTTTCATTTATATCAATCAATGAATGAATTCTAGGGGGTCAAAAACTAATAAGGGGAGTTAGAATTGAATTGAATTGAATTGAATTGAATTGAAGCTAGCATATTTTTTTGCAAGGGATAAGTTAATAACCTAGGGGGGATTTTTATTATTTTTATCAACTTATTTCTTACTAAATTTTTTAAAATTAATTCGTTGTTTAGGATTGTTTATATTGGTTGATGAAAAGTTTAATGATTTGTAACATATTAACTTAATAAAAAGTTATAAGGAGATAAAATAAGAAATCTCAAATACCCCTTTAATATGTTACAAAGTTATAATAATAATAATAGTAATAATAATAAGATGATTAATTAATAAGTTATAACTTACTAACATTAAAACTATGATATATCCCGTGTTACACACGGGTGGAAAATATTTAAAACGTCATATATATATATATATATGATCAGGATCATGTGAAAATTTTTTGGGAATTGAGAACTATAAGAACCATTTTGAACCATAAAAACCCAAAAATAAAAAAAATCATAAAACAAAAAAATATATAAAAATAGAAAAAGTAAAAAAAACCAAAATTCTTATATTTTATTCCAATTTTATAAAAAAACGCACACAAAAAAAATTCTCGTTTTTAGCAAAATTATATATATATATATATATATATATATATATATATATATATATATATATATATATAACATATAAGATGTCCAAAATGGTAATTAGCACTTTTCCGGCGAGACGCCGTTACATTAATTTCTCTGGTCAATTTCCACCGGCCGGCAAAGACTCTTCAGATCACTTAGCCAGTAACCCACATACTCATTGAATCGAAGTAATAAAGCGCATTTATGAATTGTAATTAAGACGCTTAAATCTGAATGATAAATGGTGAATGTAAGCGTTTGAATTCCCGTTTAGGGTTTCGATTCTTCAAAATCATTCTCAGTCGTTGCGTATATGATAATCAGACCCCTAATCTATCATCTCTCTTACTTCGGTTATTCAGGTAATATATCTTTTTGATGCTCTTAGGGTTCATTGTGTAATCACGTAATTAGTTAGCTTTTAATCACATTCTCTTTGCAGTTTTTCTATTAATTGATTTATTATCAGTATGGGCATACGTTCTACTCAAATCTCAAATGGGCATGCTTCTAAATTGTAACACCCCGGCTAAAGCGGAATACGCCCGGGTGTGACGTACAGATCACTCATAAGCTCGTAACGCTATTTAAGCGACAATAATTATATTTGATTCATTTCAATACGTCACAAATACACAATCAAATATTAATACAATAAACTTTGAATTTTCGTCTCTTGTAACATAATGGTCCAACTATTCTATTATTCGATCCTTAAACCTCAACCTGCAGCACGTTGAAAATGATATATTTTGTCAACAATAATGTTAGTGAGAATTCATATAGTTTTTGCATATATATATATATATATATATATATATATATATATATATATATATATATATATATATATATATATAATACGAAAAGTGTAAAATTCACAAGTCAATATGTATTGCCTAAATCATAAAGCAAAGAAAAGTAAATACATGATATTCCCGTTCGCTTGACAAAAGTCAAATCTACTAAGGAACCCCCGTTCGCCGCGCTACTTGGAGTATAGAATAATGATACCGCCATTTAAAAATGGACGGCGCAGGTACGCCCCGTCAGACCCTCCCGCTATGAGTATGTGTATGATACCGCCATTAACAAATGGACGGCGCAGGTACGTCCCGTCGGACCCTCCCGCTAAGAGTACGTGTATCAACCAATAAAAACAGTAAACAACTAGCACATAATAACACAGTTTACAAGCAATATGATTCAAAACAAATACACACAAAACACGCATGTGAATTTTAGTTTGACACAAGAAAACCAAGTTTGGACGTGCTACACCCCACGTGTAAAAGTAAAAAGGGGTTATGAAAACTCACCTTTGAAATCGGAGCCAAAATAAAGATAAAACCGAAATGCGTCAAAGGAACCGAAACGAATGTTCAACTATAAAAGTAAACACGAAAATTTCAAGACTAACTAACGGGATTAATAAAGTTAATTATTTGGTGGGGATATGTTATTATTTTATTATAACTTTTACGATTTTAAGGCATAAATTATTTTAATATTATTCTTTCGTTTAAGCTTAACTGAAATTTTAATGATTGTATTATTTGAATAATGAAACTAACGTTAATGCGAGAGTTAAGATATTTTACAAGGCACGGGTTTTAAATGGTGATTTTATCTTGTACGATTATTACTAAGTTAACGAAGTGAAACTAACGAATTAATAAGCTAACGGGTTTAAAGTTAACAAGCTAAGATTTAACGAAATATAGGTTAACGAATGATAGTTTAATGAATGACAATCTAATGAGTCAAAAGTTTATTGACTCTTAGTGAATTAAATGCAACGAAATTTATAATTTAATTTTTAACGATTTAACGAATTTTTAAAGTTAACAAAGTAACGAAAAAAAAATAATTTAGTTCCAATGGTTTAACGAACGTGATAGTTGGGTTTTAGTTGAAAATGATTATTTATATTTTATAAAAAAATATATTTGATTTAAAATAATTTTATTTAGTTTATTATGATTTTTATATAATTTATTTGGTTTTTAAACAAGAAATAAATTGGTTACAAAAATAATATCAAAAAAACTGCATTGACCCAGGTTCAAGCCCGGGTCTGTGGTTTATTAGTAAACATGTTTAACCACCAGACCAAAATACCTATTTGAATATGAAACAGAAATGAAAATATAAAAGCAATGAAGTCATGTTCATCATCTTTCTCAATAAACCCTAGTCTTAATTCTCTTAATCCGTTCTATGTTCCTCCTAGTCATGTTAGAGGTTTTAATTATCGGCCAAAAACTACTATAAAATGTATAAAAATTACCTGGATTGGTGTCAAGAAGGTGACGAACGACGGTGGCCGGAAAACGAGACTTAGGAGATAAATTATGGATTAACGAGAGTATTTTAGTGATAATTGAATTTGTGAACGAGTTTAGTTTGATATTAGGATGCTATTTATAATACCAATTAGAGCCTTAACGCTTTAAAAATCATTAATGAGATTTACAAAAAGTCCGACGAGTCTCGCGGTGGTTACGGAAATAATTTACGGATTCGAGCCGTTATAACGTAATATAACTGCATATTATTGATTTTCGTTATGGTCCAAGGTCAATACGCGAATTGATTTAGTTAGTGGACGAGATTTATGGACGTTTGGTGGTTACCGGAGCCGTTTCCGGTGGCCGGAAAATAGCCACCGGAAAAACGGAAGATAAGGGTTAATGGGCTGGTTGTTTTTTATTAATATTATTATTTTATATTATATTTTGAATAAGTTACATATTGGTCCCTCAACTATGAAGTTTCTTTTAAAACACATTTAAATTATACTTACCATTTAAACCTTGAACTTTGAAGATGCTATAATTTATGCTAAGCAATTATGATTTTGGATAATTAGGCATTAACCCGTAAAGCTCGATTAACGATAAGACTTGGGATTTCATAAACAAATCGAACATATAATAAATGAACGACCGTTGACATTAAAAGTCAGGAATACTTTATTAATGATAAATAATAATGATAATATATCGAAACGACCCAACGGGTCGGGGTAACAAAACTAAATATTCGAAATGGGTTTTCGGGTTTTGAAATGTAACGAATGTTACATAAATATTGGTTTGTATCACCTCATCTATTTGTTTTTTCCCATTGTTGTCTGGTAATTGATGCATGATTGAAATTATATATCATTTTGTAGTGGTGCCCTCAACGGCTTTCATTATATGATTCTGATCAGGTTAAGGTTGGGCTCTTTATCTGGATGATTTGCGGTTCCAGTTGTAATGACTTGTTGAAAAAGCCATTCAAAACAAATGGTAACATATCATTAACAATTTCACAACTAATTTTGTGAAGAGAAGAAAAACTACCACCACACCATCAAAACGTCTCCCATTGATTCCTATAGCTGTATTATTGTTCGGTGTACAATCAGGTACCATCTAACCGTATTTTATAGATTGTGTTACTTATTTGTTGGTTAATGCACTAATTTCATAGGTTATCAACAATTACATCAAACTGCATTAAATATACATGTATCTGTTTTAACACTCCTGTCGATTTGATAATTTGTAGGAGGTGTATTAACAAGAGATGAAAACACAAGTCCGGTCGAGCTTCACCATAGATGATCTTGATTTGTGGGCACGTATGCAAGCAAGAGGTTGTAGGACCCAGGTAATCGGGGATTGAATTTTCGGATCTCAACTACCTGGTGACCGGGACACCAACCTCATCTTACGGGACTGGACCATCATTTACCGAGTACATGCATTCACTAGAAAGGGTATGTCATTATTATTATTATATAAAATGAATGGTAGTCATTTTGATCACTCTTTCTGTTTTGTAACTTAATATTCTGATATAGTTTAACTTTGTGTATATTGCAGAAGAAGCAGATGATGAGCGAACTGATCAGAAGCTTCTCTTTGAGGATGTCTCTCAGTGTTTGGATGAACCAAAAGTAAGTTTATTTAAATGCCATGTCATAGTGGGGGTCAAATGGGTAATTTTTGATACATGTCAACCGGGTTAGGTCATCTTGACTGCGAACATTTTTTTATCCATTTAATGTTGGCAAGTATTACAAAGATTATATTACTATAAGAATATTCTAATATTTTAAATAAAACGATTTAGAGGTTTCATCAACAGTCTAATGACATGCCATTGATAGAAGTAGCAAGGTTTGGTATTGGGTCAAAAGGCATTATTGATAGAATTAGCAAGGTTGGGTATCGGGTCAAATTTGTTATATTTTCGGTTCGTGTCTAATCGGTTGCGCTGATCTTATACACTTATTTTGGAAAAGAAAATAAATTATTCAAATAATTAGTGTGCAAACGTGATTAAAAATATCATATTATTTTGAATCCTCTAAAGATCGTGGGTCGCTTGAAATCGGCTTGTTTGTAACTAATCGAGTTGGCTTGATTTGTAAACAAGCATAGCCTGCGGCCTCGAGCCACGGTAAGTTCGGCTTGTTGGGTCGCTCGCTTGTTAGGCTTGTTTAGTGGTTCGTTGTCTCGTTTAATTTAAGGCCCAACTTTGAAATTGCATAAGTTATAACCTAAAAGTATAACTTCAATCATATATATATATATATATATATTATAAATTATGTAGTTTTTTATTAATGCATATGTGTATGTTGAAAAGATTAGTTTTTTTTAATATATAAATCAGTATGTGTTTAGAAACATTAAATCATTTTCTTTAAAGAAAACTAGCTGGGCAGCTCAACTTGTCTTGGCTTGTTTGCAGCCCTATTTTAGGCGAGTCTTGACCTATTTCCTTTTAGCTAACTTTTAATTTATTATGCTCACTGACCCGAATGAACACAATCCGAATCAACCTATTTGTAAACGGGTTGAAAATCGTCGTCTCTAAATTTATTAATATGTTTATTGATTTTCATCTATATTAGCAGCGTATAACCCGAAGAAACGCCAAGGACGTTAAAAACTCAGCATTAAAAACTGAGAGGGATTTTGCATGGAATTAGTTCAAGAAAGTCGACAACAAGTTGCAAGAACTCATTAACAAGACCCGATTTCAGGCTTACAAGATCAAGTAGCAGTTCTAGAATATAAAAAACTGAAGAAATTTCTCGACTCAATAAAGAATTGGAGGCGTTGACAGGTGACAATAACAGTGCTATTATTCTTGTGTTGCGTCGTTGTATGGTGACATCATCAAAAAGGGCCATTCGAGTGACGTGTCGATTGTCGAGAAGGTAGCTAAAAATGATCTAACTAGGAGTGTAAACGAGTTTACAACCTTAGAATAGAAGGAAATTGAAAAGGATAAGTGTGCTCTAACTGCAATTTGATTTTTTGCAGGAGGTGAGAAGTTCCAACAGAAAAGCCATTGAAAGCCAACCGAGACTTTTTACATCCAAATTTAAACTTCCAAAGTTAAAAGCCTGAAATCTTATTTAGGTTATATTAGTATGTTAATCTGTACTTTCGTAATTCATTTTAGATGTTTTCAACTACAAACTCTTGGCTCGGTCAAAAGGTAACATTACAGGTTGCTTTATGTTTGTTTTGTTTTGTTTTGTTTTGTTTGGTTTGAGGTTAGTATTGCATGTAAAGGTTTAGTTTGCTGTGTTTTTTTTTGTATGCTGTTATGTTATTATTTAAAGATAGTGTAACAATTTTACTATATTTTTCTGTATATACATGTTTTTCGCTATGTTATTATTTTGTGTACCCTTTTTTAAGTACAAAAAGCGATATTGATATTGAAGGGATGTCATAACAATTTGGTAAGAAAATTACACGGGTATTTTAGAAATAAGGTCTTTATTGTTTTAACTTAAGAGAGCGTTTGGGTAAGAAAAATTTTGATGATAGCTTTTGTGTTAAAAGGGCAAAAGGCATACATCTAGGTGAATGAGGTGAGGTGTGGCCTATGTGTTTAGAAGGCCCATATCTTATTAAACTGTGACCGAGGTTTAACATGAACCAGTACACTAAGTATGTTTTAAAACCGGGTTGTACTGACCAGTTGAACCAGCTATACCGGATTCCGAATAGGTCGCCGGTATTTAGAGCCCGATTATATTAATCATTTATTCATTTACATGGCCCATGAGTATAATCAAGCCTAATCAAATTCCCATCTTGCCCCTCCACGAAACAGTTACTAATTGAATCCTCGTTGCATAGCCTCCGTACTGCAAAGCAAACTCATACCGATTGCATCCCCATTGTGTCCCCACCGCAACGCGTGGGCACATTTACTATGATATATATAATTTAAGGTAAATGATAATGTACATATGTGTACATTACGTAACTAGAGCTTAAATGAAATTACACATATATGTATAGGTATAATACGAATTAATTTATTTATTTTTTGTTTTTTTATAAAACAGGAACGAAATATAAGAATTTTGGTGTAACACCCCGGCTAAAGCGGAATACGCCCGGGTGCGACGTACAGATCACTCATAAGCTCGTAACACTATTAAAGCGACAATATTGATGTTTATTTCATTTCATTACATCACAAATACACAATACAATAACTTTGAAATTTCATTATGATATGTTTCTAATAGCCTAATGATCCAACTAATCTAGTCTTCAATCCTTAAACTTTAACCTGCAACACGTTTAAAATAATATATTTTGTCAACAATAATGTTGGTGAGAATTCATAAGTTTTGCATATATATAATATGAAAAGAGTAAAAATTCACAAGTCAAGATGTATCATCTTAATCATAAAGCAAAAGAAAAGTAAATACATGATATTCCCGTTCGCTTGACATAAGTCAAATCTACTAAGGAACCCCCCTTCGCCGAGCTACTTGGAGTATAGAATAATGATAATGATACCGCCATTTAAAATGGATGGCGTAGGTATGTCCCGTCGGACCCTCCCACTATAAGTATGTGTATGATACCGCCATTAAAAAATGGACGGCGCAGGTACGTCCCGTCGGACCTTCCCACTATGAGTATGTGTATCCACCAACAAAAACAGTAAACAACTAGCACATAATCACACAGTTTACAAGCAATATGATACAAAACAAATATATACAAGACACGCATGTGAATTTTAGTTTGACACAAGAAAACCAAGTTTGGACGTGCTACACCCCAAAAGGTTAAAAGATGAAAAAGGGGGTTATGAAAACTCACTTGTTACTTAGCGGGAAAAGAAAAAATAAGCGAAGATGTCTTAAGCGAGTGAACCGACAAAGTTCGGTTCAATGAGCGACCTTAGATAAGAAAATAACTAGGGTCAAAAATGAGTTTGAGGAAAGATAATAAAGAAAAAAAAAGATGGCCGACATGTTCGTTTTATATATTCATGAATAAAAAGTTTGTTTAAAATAAAATTTTATTCTACTTTTGTAAGTTAAGAGAAAAACAAGTTAGTTACTTAACTTTTAGTCAATCTATTTTAGTTTTTGGGAAAATATATGTTATAATATTTATTAGCTAATTTTAATGAGTTCGGTTTGTTGTCGACCGATTATTATTTAAGCAAACAAGTTAATCGAGTGGTTCATTTTTGGTCAAACATGAACTCGGTTTTGAATCGGGTTTATGTCTAACATATTTGAAATGATAAGATGAAGTGACATGTTGAAAATGTTTGGTTTGGTTATATTAGTTTTGCAAAGGTTAGTTTTTTTTTAACATAAAACTTTTTTTTAACCGAACATTAAACGCCCGACAAGCGATAGTGAAACACAACCATGACTGTCGACATAAGGTGACAACGTGATGTGTTTTACATAAAATAATAAATTACCCGAGGATGGAATAACAAAGGAAAAGAACTTGAACGGTTTGACTTTCTTGGTCAAACTTAGACTTTAACACTAATGCAACAAGCTAGAGAGCAATATAGGCTTTGAGTGAGAAATGAGTTGGGCAAGGGAAATAATAGATGGAGGTATGTTTATATAGCCATAAAATTATTAATAACAAGGCAAAAGGAATTAACTTCAAGAACTAGTCAAAAGGCTAGTCTTAAGCAAAAGTTAATGATGAAATTAAATGGTTTGACCAAGAATTAATGAAAGGTAAAGATGTTATACATTATATAGTATAGGTGAATTAAAGATCTCCTAAACCAAGTCAAAAGACAAGTCTTATGGGCAAAAGTCATGGAATTAATCAAAATAAATAAATATAGTTGAATGTTATTCAAAATATGAAATTAATCATAATTAATAAAATAATGATAGTTGAAATGTAATCAAAACATAAATGAATTGAATTGAACTTGACTTAAATTAATGCTTAAGATAGTAATATTAATAAAACATCATGATAATCATAAACAACATAATGATCATATTCAATAAATTAACCGTTTTTAATAATAACTGAAAGTCCGAATTACATCAAACATTTTAAACCGGTTGGGTTTCGGGTTTGAAAATTAACGAATGTTACATTTGGTCTTTTACTTTTTAAAAACTTTTGCTTTTTTTGTTTTATAATTTTTTAAAATATTTTTTAGAGGTTTTTTTAGTGGTTCAAGATGGTTTTCAAAGTTCTCAATTTGTAATGTTATATAGGAAAGTTAAATTTGGGGTTTCATTGTTCATACCGTATAATTTTTTAATATTTTATAAAAATGATTATAAGTGGAGGAAAGAGAAAAAATAATGATAAAGATATAAAAAATATTATTTAATTAAGCAGAAGAAAGAGAAAACAGTGATTGTTAATGTCATTATATGTTATATATGGACTAGTAAAAACCCGCGCGTTGCGGCGGCAACAACAATTTACAACGCCAATAAACGAATACACAAGGAATATAGCCTAGTTATTTGCTCCCTTCGCGTTGCGTCAGGTCAACTAGAGTTGCCTACAAAGATTTTCCATTGTTATAATATAATAGCACTTTACCATATACAAAAGAATAGTCTTATAGAAATGTAACTATAAAATTTTGATTATTTGAACCAACTACAGTCACACCAACACATTATTGAAAAAATACATTGCGGAAATTGGAAAATTAGCAATAATTTCATATGTTTATCATCTTCAAAATAACATCAATGAAAGATAACGCTACTAAAATTAGAGACTTAAATTAAATAGAAATATGTAATCTTTGTAATTATCAACATGGCCTGATGGTGTACAGTTTTGTTTGCTGGTCCTTCAAAAAAGCCACCCCTTGGACTAACACATAATGAAATAAACACTTTTACAAACACTGAACAATTTACTATAGAAATGGAAAATAGTAAACATTTTAAGCTTCTATCTAAAGGAAAAACCTGAATTTGTCGTCATTTAGGCTGCCAAATTGAAATTGCATGAGACTTGTTATCATAACATCTTTAACAAGAGATAATCTGCAATAGATGCAACCTCATCTTCAGGATCCCCTAGCTGCAACAAGAAACCAAAATAATAATATCCACATAAACACAAATTAGATTATTGTCCTTTTTATATAAATTAATCGTCAATATATAAACCTTATTCACAAGTGCAAATAGCAATCCACGCTATTGTTTTAACTTACTATTCAGCAATGCAAAAATGGCCTACAAGCTTTATATAAAAAAAATCCCACATTAGAGTTTGTATGCATGGAGATTATGGCAAATAAGTGGTAGAGCATGAAAACATAAAGGTAAACAAACCTTTAATGATGCATCCTTAATGTACGTCTTTAGAAGTTTTTTCATGTGCAAATAAATATATGTAGCGGTAGTGCTCATATCTGCATTCAAACACAAACACACTATTTAAATGAATGTACTGATTCCTTTACTTTTCTTGTAGAAAACATCTATAAATGTAACTTTGAGAATGATTTCTAAACACTAATGTATTTTTGGGTTCAAAAGACGTGACATGAGGTGATATATAAACACTATTTTGATTTCTGCATAAAATACAAATTAAAATAACATTTTTACCCCTTCTTTAAACCTACTTTGTGAACATTGTTGGAAAATTTAGTAAAATGTGTTTTTACTAATATAATAATGAATGAGATATCGAATGTGTGGTCGGTGTAAATAATGTTATGTCACTAATCATGTTATGACCAATAATATCTTGTCTTCAAATTGATGGTTCATGTAACCTATTAAAAACAATTCAAGAGTCCTTTTTTATTACAATTTAATATGCTAATTAACTCATGTTTATGGCATGATTAATTGACATAAAATTTATGGTTTGTGTTTTTATGTAATGAATATAAAAGGTTCATTTTGTAAAGAAGAAAAGATGAAGCTTCACTACTACAAATCACACCAACCAAAGAAACATAACATATTTCTTTCTTCCATGAATAATTAGAGAGGAGTCCTCTCTAAAATTTATATTCATCTTTCCAAGTTCTAATACACTAATCTACCCGATGTAACCTCGGGCGCATGGTCTTCCCCGGCAGTACATACTGCTTCGGCTGTTGTACCTTGGAAAACAGACGGACTCTTTAGTAGAGACCCGAAATCTGTTTTAAGGGACCCGTGTTTAACACGAATCCTCAGCCACAACCGTCAATATTTTGTTTGTTTTTTTTTGTTGTAGTCAAGGTGCTTAGTCGAAGACCAAATGTGATGATGACACAAGACAAGGATAGTATATGAAGACCCGTTAAAGAACCCGCTAAAGACATCGGAGCATATTAATTTTGAATATGGAGAGAAAAATCATATTTTATATTCAATTTATTCGTTTTGTAAAGGGTATTGTACTACTTTATTTCTCATTACTAACGAGAGTATCGTTAGTGTTTACGTTATTATTTTATTTTATTTTTAAATAAAAAGTGACCCATGTCCTACAATCTTAAAACAGATTTCGTGAGATTGTTGCTACAATCTTACACTTTATTTATAAGGATTTTAGGTTCACGAAAGAATTGATATAAAAGATATTTTTCATGAACCTTTAGAAATAATTTTAGGAAATATAATTTGTGGTACAATATCTTTTCTAGATATTTTAAAGATCGGAGTACAATCTTGTATCTAAAAAAGGTTGTGTTACATAACGAAATGTTTGATTCGACCGTTTGGTTTAGAAACGATTTTTGTAATCGTTACTATTCTAACAACAGTGTTAGAAACGGTTTTTGGATAACCATTGAGGTTTTATGTCTAACAACTGTGTTAGCAATGTTTCTTAGTAAATCGTTCATTTAAAATGATTGTTGTAATCGTCTGTTTCCTAAAAATCGTGTTAGAAACGGTGATTAAAAAAACATCCGTTTAAAACCATTTTTGTAATCGGTTATTTTTCTAACATGTGGGTTAGACCGGGTGTATTGTTATACAACATATGTTTAAATATCTAACATGTGTGTAAGATACGATTTATTATATATATATGTGTGTGTGTGTGTGTTTAAAACGTTTTGTGTAAACGTTAATGTTCTAACGGGCGTGTTAGAAAATAGTGTAGTGAGACGTACATGTGTATTTCGGTGAAATAGTGCATAAAAGATTCCACGTGTGTCTTTTCATATTCCTCTCATTAAGTCACTAATAATTCACGCATTAACTTTGTGTTAATTGAGTGACTTTTGGGTTATACACAAGAAAAACCGACGGTTTAAAGGTTTTTGTCTCAAGTTTCATGTTTCATGTATAGATATCTTTTTCCTACAACATGCACATTATAATTGTTTAAGTTCTAGCATGTTTGTTAGAAATTGTTTATTTTATAAACCATATTAAAAGGAAATGTTTTATGTAAACATTTAATTTTCTAACGTATTCGTTAGAAACAGGTAGAAATGGATTCTTTTATAGATTCTATCATTGGAAAACATTATATATAAACGTTCAGTTTTATAATGTGCGTTATAACATATGTCTGGAAACTATTTTAGTACAAGGGTCTTAAACCTAAACCATATAAATTGTTTGATGTTTCAGATCTTGACTTTGTTTTTTATAAACGTTTGTTATTATTAATATAATATATTGCAAAAGTAAGAAAGTGCTTTAAAATGATTTTAAACAAAGTTTTGTATATTTTAGATAATTCAAAAATGGTTTGCTACTCTTGCTAAAAGTAGAATATGCTTATCTAAGATAAAGTTCTCAACGATAATATATGGTGGAAAACAACTTCGTGTTGTGAACAAAATTGATTGTTCAAGTTTCGTTACTTAAATGTAGTAATTGTAACAACTTTGATGTTGTTTTGAACATATTTGTTAAGAGTATAGTTTCAAAGATAGAATGAGGATATAAGAATATGTGTGCATGGAGTTCTATTTGAGGGAGTACCTCAATACATAACATAAAATGATATCATTGAGATGATTTCCATCGGATGATGAAAGTGTTGAAGATAATAACACTTCGAGATTTGATGTCTAAATGTCGTCTGTTTACCCATTGATCGAATTTTTTTTATTAAAAGGTGTTTTACACTTTATGTTGTAGTTTCGGTTGTATTATTATTTTGTGTTCAATATCTTCGGATAACACATGCAGTTTTACAACCAAATACAACAATATTTATCGTGACGAACAAAATTATTTTATGGGTTTTTTTAACGGAAAATTTATGTTAAAAAAAGATAATTTTTAAATTGATAGTTCAAAAAGAATTTTGCATAAAAACAACTTGTGAGTTGTTGCGTTGACTAAAATCTAAGACGATAGATCAAATGTATAACAACATCATGAGAGGATCATGAAATAATGCGGTGAGTGTATTAAGATGAAATACACAAGAATTTGATATTTACCTCCTTGGAAATCAGTAAATGTGAATTAATATATGTTGATGACGTATTTAACTCCTTGAAGATTCACTAAATGTGAATTGTAACATAATAAACGTAATGAGATATTTATATCGTTGGATATTCATCTTTGAAAATTCACCAAGTGTGAATTATAAGAGATCTATTATGGTATTATTATAATTGAATTTAAGTAAATCTTAAGAGTAATATGCTTACAAAATTGATGAATATATAGATGTTTCTACTTTCATCCATTTTGTTTGAACTATGTGAAAGTTTGCCTTTCATTTTGAGAGAGTATCTCAATAAATAGTTTCAAAAGACAACAATGAAATGTATAAATCACTTCTTGCAAATGTGAATTCCAAGAGTTTGAGTGTCAATCTAGTTGACTTTATCTCAACATAATAGTGATTGTAGACGAGTAGCGTTCATCTTGCTGGTAATAAATGTATTCATTAAAATGATTTGGATTAAGACTTATGTTCAAAGTCCATATAAGTCAATGGTGAAGCATTGAAGATCAAAGGCAAAAGAGTTATGTTCCTTAAATGAATGAAAAAGTTATGTATGTTCTATATACAATAACTTGTGAGACTTTTCTGAATATTAAGGTTTAGGGATTGTGAATAAGTCTTGTAATTTTGTCTAACAAATGGTGGAGTGTTTCAAAGTGATAATGTAATGGCTGTGAAGGATCAAATGATGCATCTTCTGTTCACATGCTAAAGTATTGTAGTCTAAAGCATGCTAGACTAATATTTGTTAATTATGTGCTTTGCGAAGACTAATTAACACGAAACATTTGAAACGTTACAAGAACGAATTTGTGTATAGACAAATTTAAAGAAATTTTCATTTAATCTAAGGAAATGATATAACTTATGAGGATCTTAAGAAGACCTCAACTTTTTAGGTATGTTCTAGAGGGTGATTTATAATCCTTCTAGATTTGTGATGGTTTGTTAACAACCTTATGACAGGTTTAGCTTAAACTTTATCAAGTGGTGGAAGCTAACACTAAGGCATGTGCTACTTTATTAGTTAGTAAGCATTGATGAACTCACTGATACAAGATGTGGTCTTGTTCAAATCATGAGTGTCGAGTTGTCTGCATAAGTAAAGTTAAACAAACTATATTAAAATACAAGAAATGTGGGGGGAAGTTATTTAAGAAACTGCTCTTTATAAGTATGCAGAAAAGGTAATTGATATGATTTATCAATCTTGTGTAGAAAGGAAGAACCTTTCTTTACCCCATTCAAAAGTTGGATGATGTTATCCAACAGCACTTAAATGTGGAGGTGTCTTGCATTTGAACTTGGAAGGTTTAGCAATGAGGATTATTGTAAAGCAATCTAACATTGCAAACACACGACTAAGTGGAGCACAAAAAGGTCGGAGTACATAATGGAGATGTGTTTGCCTTAATGATAAGTGTATCTTAAAAAGACAAATATTATAACCAGATTCAGGTGGCCACTGAGGTTATAGTCTTAGAAAGTTTACAATAGGAAAATTAACTTATAATTTAAGAACACATCATGACAACTGATCTCAACTACGCAAGTTATCTGTAGTGACTAGACAAAGTCAAAGATAATGTTATGGATCCAACAACCCGAGGGTTTAGTAGAGATCAAGTTACGGAATGAGACTAAAGCCCATTAAAAAGTGTATATAAAGGAAAACCTAACTTAGTTGACTGGAGATCCCAAGATCTAAGTTCAATAGGACAACCTAATTATATATCTAAGGGTGGTCGCTGTGGGGGCATAGCTTATGTATAAGTTAACACATAATCTGATGTATATATCCTCCTAAATTTTAAAGGGAGTCTAGTTACTTCCTAGTTCATTCCTATAACAACAGTGACATGTTATGAGGCTAAGCATAATATATGGTTAATGATTTGTGTAAATCATTATAGCCTTAATGCTTTTAATGATTTCTGGATAATCACCTATGTGAAAGAGAAGTGAGGTCGCTTCGAATAAAATTGTGGGGTGCGCAATTCCTAGAGCTTTCACAGAACCAAGCTAGTGTTACAGGACCATAAAGGACACGACAATGAGGGGATGTGCCCGGCTAGGGAGAGTATTGTGTGAAGTTTATTGTCGTCTACACAAATGGGGGTTTGTTCAAGGACATCGTGTCTACTAACCGCTAGGAGACTAAGTATGCTTCACAAAGGAAGGTTCAAAGCTAACATCTACCTATCCTACAATACTCAACTGTCGAGGGTATATTGGAAATTTTATGTGTATTGATCGATCTCCATTCATGTGGGGGATTGTTGGAAAATTTAGTAAAATGTGTTTTTACTAATACAATAATGAATGAGATATCGAATGTGTGGTCGGTGTAAATAATGCTATGTCACTAATCATGTTATGACCAATAATATCTTGTCTTCAAATTGATGGTTCATGTAACCTATTAAAAACATTTCAAGAGTCCTTTTTTATTACAATTTAATATGCTAATTAACTCATGTTTATGACATGATTAATTGACATAAAATTTATGGTTTGTGTTCTTATGTAATGAATATAAAAGGTTCATTTTATAAAGAAGAAAAGATGAAGCTTCACTACTACGAATCACACCAACCAAAGAAACATAACATATTTCTTTCTTCCATGAATAATTAGAGAGGAGTACTCTTTAAAATTTATATTCATCTTTCCAAGTTCTAATACACTAATCTACCCAATGTAACCTCGGGCGCATGGTCTTCCCCGGCAGTACATACTGCTTCGGCTGTTGTACCCTGGAAAACAGACGGACTCTTTAGTAGAGACCCGAAATCTGTTTTAAGGGACCCGTGTTTAACACGAATCCTCAGCCACAACCGTCAATATTTTGTTTGTTTTTTTTTGTTGTAGTCAAGGTGCTTAGTCGAAGACCAAATGTGATGATGACACAAGACAAGGATAGTATATGAAGACCCGTTAAAGAACCCGCAAAAGACATCGGAGCATATTAATTTTGAATATGGAGAGAAAATCATATTTTATATTCAATTTATTCGTTTTGTAAAGGGTATTGTACTACTTTATTTCTCATTACTAGTGAGAGTATCGTTAGTGTTTACGTTATTATTTTATTTTTTTTAAATAAAAAGTGACCCATGTCCTACAAACATTATATATCACAAACCTCGGCTACTCGTCTAGACTGAAACTGAATTCTTGCAACTTGGCTTGGCTGCTCATCTAGACGGAAACTGAATTCTTGCAACTTAGTTGCTCCTCAGTACTCTTGTAACTCACTGGCCCAGTGCAGTTTGCTATACACCTCCTGTCATTGGCATCGTGGATATCATCTGAAAATGAATCATCAGGCTAAAGCATTTGAGGGGCAATAAACTGCACGAAAAAGGAACATACTTTATACTTTTTTTCCTAATTTTAGCAACAAACTTTAAGTTAGACGTAAAAGGAACAAATTTATTTATCACCAAGTTTAACCGAACTCTTTATTTGATTTTACTGAAAACCGAACCGTATTAGTAAAAACCAAACTGAATTATAAATTAGGTTTTCAGTTCCACGGATCTTGCTTATTCAAATAACCGCACAAAATTTAATCAAATAAACAGAATAATAACTGTTTAATCTGATAACCAAACAAAAAAAAACATTTTAATCATTTGAATTCCGTTCAGTTAGACACATTTACCTTTTGTGCCTAATTTAAAGCTTGTCACTATTTTTTTTTCGTTTTTGTGCAATTTTCCCTAATTAAAACAACAACAACAACAACAACATGCTTACTAAGTTACTATGCACAACCCGTTCACCATGAATAGCAGTGACTTTGAACAAACCGACACCGGTTTTTCAATGACCATCTAAAATCTGCAGAATAATATCAAGCTTTTAAGAAAAAGATACCACTGCCAAAAAAATTTTCTAAAAAATATTACATTTCAAAAGTTTGAGCATTTTATTAAATTTATTAGATTTTATAAAATGGTGAACAAAAACGTGATTGTGATGCAACTCGTTTTTTAACATGTACTATAAAGTATATGTTTCGACCCATTATCCATAGACGTGTAAACGAACCGAACATTAGGTGAACAGTTCATGAACCATTTGTTAGGAAGTTCTTTTACTTAATAAATAAACAGAGATTAACAATTTCTTTTCATTTAGTTAAATTGACAAACATGAATACATGTCTCATTCGTTCGTTTATGTTTGTAACCATTAGGTTACATTCATTCATTTAAATCAGTTTATGTTCATTCTTTTACGTTGGTTAGTTCACGTAATTTCCTTCGTGTATGATCGTTAGTGTATTGATTTGAATATTTTGACCCTTTACATTAATCTAGTTTATTTAATCCAACACATCGTTCTTCACGTTACTTTTAACTGGTTTTAGCTCTATTATGTTTATTAGTTTTTGTTCACCATTTTAGACCGAATAAGAAACGATGCTTTTCGGGACACACAATGTTAGACCGAATAAGAAACGACGCTTTTCGGGAAAGACTGGGGGTGGCTACTATATCAGATAAGATATTGGAAGCCAGATTGAGATGGTTTGGACATGTAAAAAGGAGACAGAAAACGGCTCCCGTTAGATCAGTGGAAAGCCTTATTATAGAGGGGAGGAGTGGTAGAGGTAGACCCAAATTGACTTGGGATGAGAGGATTAGGCGTGATTTGCTAGAGTTGCACCTCTCTGAGGACATGGTTGAGGATAGGAGTTCTTGGAGACGTAGAATTAAGGTTAAAGACCTTTAGAATGACGAGCTATTATTATTACTATCCCTTTTGCTATTGCTATTGATATTGTGGTGGAAGTTGTGGTTGTTGTTAGTATTACCATCGTTCTTACATTAATTCTACTTTTAGAATTATTATTTTCTACTTATTATTATTTACTAAATTCTACCGTGTGTTGTGTTTTTAGTTTACCTATAGTGAAATGTTGAATTAAACAGACTAATATCATAGTACTGTAGTTGATTGTATATATATATATATAAATATTATCTGTATATCTATTTACTTTTGAGTTGGGGGTCTCGCCGGAAGCAACCTCTCTATCTTTAGGGATAGAGGTAAGGTGTGCCTACATCCCACCCTCCCCAGACCCTACTTATGATAGCCTAGGCTATTTGTGGTGGGAAATACTGGGTATGTTTGATTGATTGATTGATATATAACCAATAATAAAGATATAAACTGCAATCCCTTTGACAATTATCGTCTCTTTTTCCTTGAATTGATTTACTTTTTCCATCTACATTTGCAGCCTCCAATAGTCTACCTTCAAACTGCACAAAACCTTTTACAATGAGTACAAATGATTTTGGGTTCCTATCTTTTCCTGAATATTAAATATCAGATTGTTAAGTTGTTCGTGTTCTAATGTCTTGAACGAGAGAGAAACAGAATTTAAAGTATTACAGAAAGCCTAAATGAACCTCGGAAATCAGAATACAATGTCATGAATTCACTTAATCTTCTTTCTACTTGTGGAATTGAGGTGAAAACTAATCACGTATTATGTTAAATCCCCAACTATGAAAAGAAACAGCGCATGCCTGATGTTCGGTTTATTTGTACATATTTTAGTTTGTTAACTTAGTCGTTTTACTTGTCAGTTTAGGAACTTTGGTACTTCATACATGTTTATTGTGTTTCAGGTCATAGGTACTCAACGCGCTTAATTTTGACCTGTACGAGCATGGAATGAAGACCCGGGATGTCCAGCACGCTTACCAAGGCAGTCATTTGGATTTGCTGAGAAAAGAGACCCATCGCGTAGCGCGATGGGTGTTGAAGGTGGGGCATCGCGCTACGCGATGCCCTGTGATTTGGCCAGCGTTGATTTGTGGTCTATCGCGTAGCGCGATCCATCGCGCTACGCGATGGTCCCCAGAATCGTGAAAGTTAGGGTTTTGTTTTATAAAAAATTTGGACGGCCCTAGACAGGATTATTCACCTTTCAGACGATTTTCAGAGCAGCAAGGAGAGCCATCATCATTTCCAATCATCTCCAAGCATCATACATGTCCTACGAGATCATAATCGAAGCCCGAGAGATGCCGATGCGCGGCTAATTCCTTCGAGTCATACCCGGGATGTAGAGTATTGTATCTTTCATTTTTTTCTCATGTATTAAGAACGAATTGATTGTAACTATCTTTGATGTTAATCTATGAGTATTGATGTCTAGTATGATTGTGTACAACGCCAGTTTAGGTTTATTTTGATCAGAACGATTAGAGTGCCAGTTGCTATGATAATTGCTTCTAGGATTGTTTTGACCTGTTAATTGCAAGAAAGCATACGTTTGCCCTTAGTTGAGTCACACTGGCAGGGACCGTTTGATAACCAGTGCCGTGTGTTAGCGAGCGTGGATGCCTAAGGTTTAACCGGTTAGTCAGTCTGTAGTTGACACAGGATAGTTTATCTGTTAAGTTGCATGAGTTTGCTGTTAGGTTACGTACTTGGATTCCCGGGTGTGATTTGCTTTGTCTGATTGATTGAATACTTGATTACTTGTTTGTTTACTGTAAAATCAAATTGTTTGCTAGTGTGATCAGCACTTTTATTGAATTACTTCATAATGTTAGGAATCGTTTACACTTTACACATACCACATACTCCTCGTGGTTCGACACCCTACTTACCCTGACTAGCTTAAGGTGATTAGGACATTGATTTACTTGTTTTTGACTAGATAGCGACAGTCTAGCATCAATACCTCAGTGTGTGAATGGTTAGTCCATGAAGAAATTGCGACCCATTAACTCCAACCCCCTAAGGGAATAGGTTGGGAATGCTCTTAGGGGGTGTTTGGGATTTTTGATTATTTTCACCAATTTATAACTTATTAAATTTTTTAAAAGTAATTTGGTGTTCGGAATTGCTTATTTTGTGAGAGAAAAATTTTCATAAGTTAGAATGTTATAGCTTATTAACTTGATAAAAGTTATAAGAAGGTAAAATAAGGAATCCTAAACACCCCCTTAATATGTTACAAAGTTACAATAATAAGATGATTAATTAATAAGTTGGAACTTATCTACCTATATATTAAAGCAACACAATTTCTCCACTTGTCATTCAATTAGACCCTTCACATAGGCTCTAAGTGTACAAGTTTCCATTTTTATAATTTTTTCTTCATGAATGATAAAATAAAAAATATGTTGTTAGTGGGAATTGAACTCAATACCTTACTTTTAAAATGTTTATGGCTTACCAACTCAACTAAAATTAATTGATGTTAGTCTTCTCTTTTTCTTAATTGGTATAAATTCATAACCTTCCATTTTATTACTTTTAAAATACAAATACAAATTATTCTTACTAATCTATGTATTTTAGTAATTATTTATATCCTATGAATCCATAAGATATGCTAATATGTATATTATTAAATTAAAATTTTTTATTTTATTTTTTTAACAACCAATGTATTACACGGGCTCTATCCTAATCTAACTTCTAACTAATATATTAAAGCATACATGTTCCACATGGCTTTCAAATATGTCATTCACATAGGATGCCAACTAATTAATTTCCATTTATACATATTCCACCTAATTAACTACTTTTTTAATTACCATTCATTCAATTTAATAATTTTTTTATGTTAAATGATATAATAATTAATGCATTTATTACTAAAAGTACTTATTAATTACCTCAATTAAACCAATTATTATTTTCTTAAAATTATATTATTAACAATTTCGAATTAACTCAATTAAATTATTTCTTTGGAAAGAATGACTGATTTTAACAGCTTGATTAATTTGTTTAATTTTTTTAACAAAGAAATTATAGATTTACGGGTCAAAAGTGTCTGGTACAAGTTGACTACATTTGGGCATAAAAATCGGAGCATAGTTGAAAGGAAGTTATAGCAATTTGATATATTTTAGGTTCAAGGATATGGTTTGTTATCAAATAGTTCATAATATTTCACAAATAATTTGTCCTTATACTATCTTTATGGTTATCTCAAAGTTTTTTTTAACAATTGTGAATAACCCATAATGAACAAAACCAATCAGCTCATAGTCGGTAAACGACATAACCAATGGTGTTGTGACTAAGGTCGTTTCTCTATATGTGAGTGAGCAAGCTTGACTAATTTCAACAAAAAGATGGTCATGGTTATTTTATGTTTGTATGTAAGATTCAACCTCTTGCTTTACATGACTCTAAAAAACAAAGGTCAAAAGCTACAATGTACATAAAAGTTTATACATAGAAACAAAGATAAATTTATTGTTCATGACATCTTAGTTTTTATGTTAATTTAAAAAGGTGGATCAGGCTCATATTTAGTTCAGGTTAATAGCTTTTTAGCAAAATTAATTCGGTTTGAAACAGGTTATGAACGGAAAGTAGTGTTGTAAAAGTCGGATTCCAAGGCCTTGGAATCAACGATTCCAAGGTCCTCGGACATCAACTTTGGCGCCTTTTCCCAACTCGGTCAAAAGTCGGAGTACTCGGGATTACTCGGTCTCCAAGGTCAACTTGGACACCATTTTTTTTAGTAAAAACTTAAAAATAACAACAAAACACAAATTTTTGAATTATATATTTTTTTTTCAAAATAACTTATGCTTATTTTGATGTGACTTATGCTTGCCTTAACATATATATAATATCCAATAATTATTTTATTTTATGTTTATCATGCCCGAGTACAAGCCAAGTAATCCCTACAAGGGGGACGATGATGTTGTAAAACACACGTATTTTCCGCACCTTTTATCTACGTAATATATTATATTTTATGTGTTTTTACTCGTTTTAGATAGGTTTTACATACATTTATTAATCTTGTAGGTTTTGGGTAAAAGAAAGGAAGAAACCGGGACTTTTCGAGCTTTTTACGAGCCTTTTACGCATACAAGTTCAAGACAAAGCTCAAGGCCCGACCCGTATGCATCATGGAGGCCCAAGACCATATTATATTATATTATATAAAAAAAAAACCCTAATCAGCCGGCTGCTGGTCGGATTTAGCAGCAATCAACAGCAAGCAATAGCAGCACAACAGCATCAACAGCAGCACAACAACAGCAACAGCAGCAGCAACAACGGCAATAACAGCAGCAAACAACAGCCAACAGCAGCCCGGAGCACCCAATATCCTTTCTTTCATAACATTGTTCAACAACTTTAATTCTCTTGTTTAATTGTTAACTAGTTTTGCACTTGATTGAGGGATTGAATTGTTTATGATTAGTGTTGATCATTGGATGTTTGTTAAGATGATTGGTATGAGTTTAATGATGGTTTTATTAAGTGTTTGCTGCTGTCCAAAAATTATGCTCGGTTAATCTTGTTAGTTCTACCTAGGAATGATGATTCTTGTTAGGTTTTGATAGGTTTTATGGATTGTTTGATTGATAGACTTGAATTGTTATTGTAAAGTTTGATTTAGACATTAAATAGGTTGTGTTTAAGGGCTGGAAATTTTGGTGATTTATTGCATAAACCCCGTGTGTCGGTTGATTAGTTTTGTATTGATTGATCGGTGCATTGTTTGATTCTAGACTTTGTGTTTAGGGTTTGTTTACGGTAGGTACCACCGTAGGGTTTTGTTGCATGATTAATTGGATTAAGTACAGCGGTTAGACACCTTCTTTGAGACCGAGAGGTGATAGGAAGTTAGGGTTGTCTCATTACCTTTGCATGCTAGAATAAGGATTGCGCGAGAGCGAGTTCGTTTCTTGTAAGGTTTAGGTGTTTGAGCAACTAGTTGATCTATTTTGGTTTAAGTTGAATTGTTCCTCTATCCTTGGTTGTGTAGTATTCATTGCCATTAGGGTCGAGTGTTGGTGAGACCGAGAGGTGATCCTTCATTAGAACACGTTAGCAATTATTTCCCGGTTTGGTCGTTTTAGCCGATTTTGAGTAGTTTAGGCTTGTTGAGTGAGACTGAGAGGTAATCCAGTGAGCCCGAGTGATCCTTAGTCGTGCCATCTTTAGGGACCGGTGTCTTGAAGTCATCCAATCCATTAGCTTGTTAGGCCTACAATTTGATTCAGACCTAGGTAGACGTTTTTCTCCATCCGAAGTTAACTCAGTCAGTTTTCCGTTAAGTTTTCTATTTTTGGTAACTTTTGTCAGTTAGGTCAGTCAGTCTAGTTAAGTCATTTTATAAAAACAAATTTAAAAATCAAAAATTAATTAATTATTATTCTTAGGTAGGTCGTGTCTAGGGTTGTAATCGTTAGCGTCTTTCGTGTCCACGTGTTCGATACCCCGACTTCCTAAGTCTATACTACTTGCGATCGGTACACTTGCCAGTTGTGTGTGGTTTTAGGATTTTCATTTTAATATTAAAGCTTAGTTGTGAGGGTCATATTTATAGGGTTATTAGACACACATCAGACGACCGCCTAGGGACCGCCTAGCGAGTTTTACAATATTGACGGAAAGTGTTCAGTTCGAAACGGGTTGTTTTAAAAGAATATCAAATTGGTTAGGTCAAAACATGCGTGTCAAAAAGGATTATGGTTCGAATAAACTCGGGTCGAATCATGTTGTTTTAAATCATAGTATTTTCTAACTTAAAAATAAAATTCATTATCCATGTATTCTTAGTTTTATATTAATTTAAACAGGCGGATCGGGTTCGTGTTTGGTTCAAAACAAGCTTAGATCAATATGTTTTTAGAGTAAAATAAGTTCGGGTCAAAAAAGTTGTTTTAAAAGAGTATCAAATTAGTTCGGGTCAAAACGGGCGGGTAAAAAAGAATTATGATCAGAATGAGTTTGAGTCAAACAGGTTATTTTAAATGATAGTATTATCTAACTTAAAAGTAAAATCCATTATTCATGCATTTTTAGTTTTATATTAATTTGAACAAGCGGTTCTGGTTCATATATGATTCAAAATAAGTTTGTTGAAACAACCGGTATTTTCAAACCTGATGGAAACTTTTTTCATTGAATTATTTCCTTTATGAATAATTTATGTTTAAATCCTTTGTCACTATTATAATTACTGTAATATATAATTTAATTTATGAGAAATTATTATACCTTACAAAATTATTTGGCATATGGGTTTTTTAAATAATTATAATTGTTTTATATGCTTGATTTCACTTATAACTTGTATCAAATATGCAACTTTTTTTATTGACATTATATCATTTTTCAGCCCGTGTAATGCACGGGTTATTAATCTAGTTAACATATAGAATAAAATAGGATATATCCCGCGTTACACACGGGCTGAAAACATTTAAAACGTCATACATATGCATATAATATAAATTAATGCAAATGTCCTGTTTATGGAAAAAGGATGATTTTACATGAATTATAAGACATTGTTATTTTAATTCAAATACAAAAAAGTACAAAGACAAACAAAAATAAATGAAAATTTAAACATTTTTACAACTTATACCATGAGTACAAATACATTTAAAGTTATTACGTTTCTATAAATACATTCTAAACCACATAAACTTTTTTATCATACTTCTTGTTCAACAACTTTAACACGTTTTTTTGTTACCTTAATTAAAAGTTTAAGACACGGATTTATAGGATTGTATATAAAAACGAAAATACATTAACTAATAATTAATTTTTGGTTACTATTTTGGTCAAAAATTACCGAAGAAATAATTGAACAATTTCGTTAAGTGAGGTAGTGTGTTATTCAACAATATGGTAAACAATTGTTGTAAAAGTAAAGAATGACATAGCAATATAGTGAGGAAAAGCCTAGGATCATGGTAAGGATCTTCAGAAAAAACCTTGGGAGGGGAAAACTACCCCCTGCTTCAATTTATTAATGGTGAAGGAAGAAGTACAGATCGAGAACTGGTGTCACACCCCAACCTAAAGCGGAAATGTTGGGCGTGAGTTGATTGTTCACAGGTCGAAGATACTATCATAAATTAATGTGACATATCTATTAAGTTAATTATTTCCAAATACAATGCACAAATATTCAAAAGACAAATAAATAATTTAATACAAGTAATCCAATCAAGATTTAACTAATAATTGTCTTCATTAAAACCGTAAGGTCTTTCTAAGTGTCCATACTTCAACTTCAATTCAACCTGTATATGCTTAGAAAAGAGAGTCTGTCAACAACACATGTTGAGTGAGTTTATCCAGTTTTTGTTAAGTAGAGTTTGCCAACCTGTACTAGAGTCGACCGGTTCACTTGCCTGTTAGTAATTTAGCTGAGTTTAAGAGTCTAGAATTTATTACTTAGTGTCTAGATTAGCATGTTTTTATATAACTACTTTTAGCACATCATTTACAGATTGAACCGATGATGTGCTAAAGACGAAGGAAACTAGTCGACCTTAGGATTTATTTAATAAGACTTTAGTTGATTATCGATGTGATGTTATTTGATTTTAAACTTTAGTGTACTTGCGATTTGCTTGAAATGAATTAAATATTATATTGACACTTTAATATTGTTACGAGCTTATAAGTGATACGTACGTACTGCCCCGGCATATTCCGCTTAAAGCCGGGGTGTTACAAAACTGCGTACATAACATTTAAATGACATCCTACGTGGAGGTTTTGGAATGACACCATGTGAAAAATAAGATGTGCTTTAACAGTGTAGTAAGAAGATCTTAACTTATATTTTAGGATCATGTAGGTTTTGTATTTATAAGTCCGAGAGTAGTATTTTGTTGGTTAACCATCAAGTTTCGGTTGTAAACGCATTAGTAGGTTAAAAATCGGTTTCCACATTTTATTCCAAATTCCACTTTTTTATGTTAAGTCATGATTTTTTTAGAGGTTCAGACTCGGTTTGATTAATCACATCATTATTTTCGTGTTTAATGGTTTTGACCAACTATTTGTCCGACTATTGTCATAATAGTATTTGTAAGCTATGCTAAATAATTTCTAGCATATTTTCACTAAATATAAATTTATAAATTGTCCCGGGTTGGATTTTACCAAATTCATATCAATTTCAGATTTTGAATGTGCATCGATAAAATAACCTATATGTGTTGTAAAAATGTTTTGTTTAGTTTGTTAATCCTGAATTTATAGGAATATTTATTTAAACAAGGAGTTAATTGCTTGATTGGTCAATGTGCTTCACAGATTTTACAACGTATTTCCTCAGTATTTAATAATTATAAAGTTCATGGTTTCTTATAGTTAAATTTGCATGACATTAATAGTCCTTGCCATGGATGGTGGTTAATTTTTTTCCGCTAACCAGGTGCAAAATGCTTATTTTACCCTTTGTATTTTAATCTTAACCTATTACAATAAACAAAACAATTAGTTTCATTTTTTATTCCACCAAATAAGAAGGAAAGTATGGAGAATGGATATGATAATTCATGGGGTCATTATATTCAAACACCGCCCCCATGGTTTAATACCATGTCTATACTGTTTTGGTAAAAAATTAACAATAATGATTTCGTAACCAAATTAGTAATTGGGACTAGGTGCTTGTATGAAATGAACGTAAAAGTACTTGAACACAAGGATTTGTTGCGAGGAAAAAAACCCGTTATCCTTAGGATAACAAGCAAAAAATCCCGGGCGGTGAAAACTATCACCACTGGTCTATTAATAATAAAGGTGATTACAATTGTGGAGCTCAAACTTGATCGTGATTACAAAGAATGCGAGTACTAGTAAGTTCTCGAGTGCTAGAGTGTGTGTTTGATCATTTGTTTTGAGCTCTATTTATAATGAACAAAGTCTAACAATATGCCCTATATTTAAGGAAACTCTTAGACTAAATCAACTAACCGTTAATTCCGTTAGATAGCATGTTTCCTTAGCCACCACGCTCCAATAACAGTAAGGGCGAGTTCTTAGGAGATCAAACAACGGCCTTTGACCTGGTAAACATGGAAAGTAGCAAATATCGTGTTAGTTATATAATGTAATTCAGATACCAGTTACCTTTGAGGATATCGCATCCAAGATTCGTCCTGAATATAATCTTTCCTAAGGATACTAAAAATCCGTGACCTAACAATTGTCCCCAAATTTTAACAGCTGTAGATAGGCATTACAGCTGTAAAATTTTGAATTTTGAATTTCAAATCTTTGCATGTGTGGTAGATTGTTGATATATGTGTCACTCATCCGTTCTTTGGGTAAATCCTAGGCCGGCCTTATAATTACTTGGATGAATAATATTTCCATTCATCTTCTTCTTCTATCCAGATGACTTTTCTTTTCTTTCTTCTTGAATCATGAGTCCTAAACTTCGTCTTTCCGGTATTGAGGATTTCGTGTCTCAGAACCTCCTCACAAGTTCTACGAACGAGATATGTATCTTTGGCAATACTGATATCGCGAATCTTTGGTCTCGGGTTTGTTTTCCCGCTGGAACTCTTTTCAGACCATTTGATGCCGCCCTTTCTTCCGATTGTGTTTCAAAACCTGGATCTGCTTTCCGTTTTTGCCATTTAAAATCGGTTTTTCCTATCCATTTCCTGCCCTTACCACCAAGTTCTTTTCAAGAACTGGTCTCAGTTATGCCCAAACCATGCCCATGGTCTGGAGGACTTTGTTTGTTTTGGATAGACTAATTGCTGACTATGCCCTAGATTTTACCCTTTCTGAGCTTGCGTCCGTGTACGATTTTCGCAGCCATGGATCTTCAAGATACCTTTTTAAAACCAAATTTGGCCAAACCCCGCTTGTTCTGAAAAACACCCAGAACAATGACCAGTGGAAGAGACAATTCTTTTTTGTTAGGAGAGATTCTCTCCCTTAGTCTGATAATCTTCCTTATCTCTGGGTTTCCAAAAGTAGGATACTTTATCTTGAAGATATACATTAATATCTTTGTGACTGATATTTCTATTTTCTGCAGCTTTGAAGTTCTTCGAGATTGCCCCTCCCACCGGAGAAACCGAGGATAAGCTTGCCTCTTTCTCTCTCATTGAGGAGGAAGAGAGGACGTTTCATTTCCAATCAAGCTTTCAAGAACCATCTCCGTCCTTGAGTTCCGTTAGGTTTGGTAAGAAACATTTGAGATGTTAGTATAACTTTTAAGGATCAGAGATACTAACCTGTGTATTTGTAGGCAAGTCTGCTTCTGCTTTTGCTCTTGAAGATATTAACAGCATGGTATCCACCCGAAGCACCATCAAGAAGGAACATGTCCCCAGCTCTATCCCCCGACCTGAAGGCAGCCGCGCAAAGGGCTCTAAGAAGCGGAAGGGCCAAGAGACCAGTGAATCCATTCCTGTGCATGACGTTGACTTCCATGATGCCGTGAATAAGACTCAGCATGTATTTTTTCAGTCTGTCATGATCTCATATATCTTTAGGATAATTTATATTGGGGATCCTTTATCCTTGTAGGGCCTCGAGTATCTTTCCTCCCGGTTTGCTTCCATGAGCCTTGAACTCCATGAAGCCAACACTCGTATCTCCGAACTGATGAAGATAGGAGTCATAAAGACCAGTCTTCTTGATAAGAAGACCAAAGAGCTGGAAGACGCGAAACTGCAGCTGTCTCTGGCCAAGAAAGAGTTGGTTCATCAAGAGTCTGAGTGCTTGGGGTAAAGGTTTACGAGGCTATGGAGGGGGCGAAAAAGTCCGCTGCTGTTTCCATATTTCAATCCCGGCTCAAGATGGCTAAAGAGGCGAGGGATGCTGGTCTGGATACTCCCTTCTGGGATGTAGTTGGTTGGGAGAAGATACTGGCTGAGCTTGATGGGGAGACGATGGAGGAAGCAGGTCGGAGCGGGACGGAGAAGGTTGCGGAGGAGGCAGTGGATGTGGTGATCAAGGGAGCGGTGAAGGCTATTGGTGATGAGGTGCAATTGGGCAGTGATGGCGGTAAAGAAAAAGCTTGAGCCCAATTTTTTAAGGTTTATGTGTTTGTGGTTTGATGTTGGGTTGTAGTGGTCTATTGAACAATTTACTTTCTTCTCTCTTGAACAATAGTATGCTTAGGATATTAGGATACATGGGTGGAGGGATCTTGACTTTCCAAGACGAAGCCCACGTTATCTTGACTTTTGAACATCTGGCAATATTCGGGTGGAGGGACCTTGAATTTCCAAGACGAAACCCGGGTGTTGCCTTTTAATTTCCTACACTTATGATTAGTAATAACATAATCTTTTGGCTTTAAGTATCAGTAACTTGTAGATTTTAGTTGGAATATCGTTTTTGTTTTCTGAAATAAGTTACTTCGAGGATAACGTATCCTAAAAACATGCTTCTCGAATATTTTGAGAATTATAATTTCATAAAAGGTATTTGTTAAGATCTTGTATTGAAATGTCCTGAGGACCATATATCCTGAAGATAAAATACCCTTATGTTTTTAGAAAACACAATTTAAAAGACTTATTAGGAATTGGTATGAAATAACTTTAGGATAACATATCATTCTGTCTTGCGTGAATTATCACAATTAAACTAAAAGATTATACCTTGAAGTATAAATCGAGTGATAAAACCAAGTGTAAAGAGTACCTTCGTGGAGATCATTCATAAATCTAATAGGCTTACATGTGATATCCCCAACCGTTGATCTTTCTAAGTATCAAGCTCTTGGGATTTTGCTAAGTTAAAAACAACTTAGTAACCTTTTTAGAATTAGCGATCTGTCGAAACAAAGTTAGATAATTCTGGCGACAAAGCCCATTAACTGGCAATAAAGCCATTTTACTGGCGACTAGGCCTTTACTTTAGAGACATGAAAATGTCTAAACTTGAGATAAAACTGGGGAAGGTCCCAAACGCATGGGCATAATTATTCCAAGACTTTAGATAACACGAACATGTTATAAACCTTAGATAACATGAAAATGTTATAAACCATATGTGTGACACGTCTGCCACTTATCTTAAGGATTCGGTATATAGCCAACAACAGACGGATTGTCAGCTGGTTTGGTCAGCCTACCTCGAACTATACCCGAATCATCGTGCGCTCCAGGCGTCGTTAGAAAGGTGAAGACCTTTAAAACCTTTTGAGATATATGGGATATCATATTCGTACTCCCCTGGCGTTCGTTAGAAAGGTGAAGACCCTTAAACCTTGTGGGATATCAGGGATATCATATTCGTGTGGGAGGTGATCAGCCTCTGACTGTTGTTTAGATAACGTATCCTTAGGATAACTGCAAAACACTAAGCTCTTGATGAGGGGTGGGTGTTAGCCTGGCTAACACCCCTCCGGTGCTTAAGTCAGTAAACTTGATTTAGGGATAATGAAGTTTAAAAATGTAAGAATAGATAAGGAAACATACCTTCATCTTGATGATACCAACATACCATTATACTACGAAAAATACGCCTTGAGGTGGATAGCATTCCAAGCTCTTGATATAGGAACACCTTCCATAGTGATTAACCTGTAGGCTCCTTTTCCTGCCTCCGAATCAATCAGGTAAGGACCTTCCCACTTTTGAGCTAGCTTTCCATCTGCTGGGTTAGTGGTATTCTGAAATGCTTTTCTTAGTACCATGTCTCCTACTTGAAAATCTTCGAATTCCGATATTCTTGTTGTAGGACTTGGCTATTTTTTGTTGGTATGCAGCCATTCTGATTCTAGCGAGATCTCTGAGTTCATCAATGGTATCCAGATCTTCGGTAAGATTTTTGTTGTTGGACTCAATATCCTGGATGCTGGTTCTTGCTGTGGGGATCACCATCTCTGTTGGGATAACAGCTTCGGCCCCAAACACCAAGGAGAAGGGTTTTTGTCCCGTTGCATTTTTTGAAGTGGTTCTACCGGCCCAAATAACAAATGGTAGTTCTTCAGCCCATTTTCCCTTCTTGGACTGTAATTTCTTCTTTAGATTGTTGATGATGATCTTGTTACTGGATTCTGCTTGGCCATTAGCTTGAGGATGTACTGGGGTTGAAGTTACCATCTTGATTCCCCAACTAGAACAAAAGTTGGTTGTTCTTCTTCCGATGAACTGTGATCCATTGTCGCAAACAATCTCTACTGGGATACCAAATCTTGTTAAGATGTTGCATTTAATGAATGAGATCACATCCTTTTCTTTGACTTGAACAAATGCCTCTGCTTCGGTCCACTTGGAGAAGTAGTCTGTCATAGCCAACATAAAGACTTTTCCACCAGGAGCCTTGGGTAGCTTTCCCACAATATCCATTCCCCATTTCATAAATGGCCATGGGGAGATGATAGGATATAATGGTTCAGCTGGTTGGTGCAATATGTTGTTATGTCTTTGGCAAGCATCACACTTCTTGGAGAAATCCATTGCATCTCTCTTCATTGTTGGCCAGTAGTAGCCTGTCCTTAGTATTTTGGATGCTAAGGCTCTACCCCCAGTGTGGTTTCCGCAATCACCTTCATGTATATCCTTGAGAACTTCTTGTGCTTCCTGATATTCCAGGCATCTCAAGTATGGACCTGCAAGTGATTTCTATATAATGCATTATTTAGGATAATATACTGGGTTACCTTCATTCGGAATGCTCTGGGATTTTCTCCTTCTGGGATCTCGTTATCCTGAAGGTACCGTATTATGGGATTGGTCCAAGATGCTGGATTATCCTTAGAATTTGAAGCTTCTAAGACTTCGAGGTTCTCCTTTGTTGCTGGAGTCAAGATATGTACTATAGGTATCTTGACATCTCCTGGTATCTTAAGAGCTGATGCCAAATTTGCTAAGGCATCTGCTTCAGTGTTCTCTTCTCTTGGTACCTGCACTATGTCAAATGTTTCGAAACACATAACTAATTGCTTAATTATCTCTAAATATTTCGCTAAGTTTTCTGCATTCGCTGCATAAGAGCCATTGAAATGGTTAGCTAATAACAAAGAATCAACATAAACTTGAAGATACCTGACCTTCATATCCTTAGCTAATTGCAAACCAGCTATTAAGGCCTCATATTCAGCCTCATTATTAGTAGCCTGAAATTCACAAGATATAGATAGAGGTATTATGTCCCCCTGTGGCGATTTTAGCAGGATACCTAGGCCTGTTCCTCTTATGTTGGAGGCACCATCAGTATGCAAAGTCTAACTTTCCTTGACGTTCAATTGTTGAACTTCCTTTTCAACTTCTTCAAGTATATCCTGGCTAAAATCAGCCACAAAGTTGGCAAGTGCCTGAGATTTGATGGCTGTTCTTGGCTCATACACGATATCGTATGCACTAAGTTTCACAGCCCATTTTGCCATCCTACCTGACATTTCTGGTTTTCTCAAAACAGCTTTAATAGGATAGTTAGTTTTTTCATGTATAGCATGTGTTTCAAAGTAATGTCTTAGTTTAGTGGAAGCCATTATAAGTGCTAAAATTAACTTTTCAAGGTAGGAATACCTGGATTCAACATCTAGTAGACTTTTACTTACATAATATATTGGATGTTGTTGACCTTCATGATCCTTGACCAAGACGGCACTGATTGCACTCCCAGAAACGGCTAAGTATAGGGATAGAGGCTCACCATCGACTGGCTTCATTAGAAGTGGTGCTGAGGATAAGTATTCCTTCAGGGATACCAATGCCCTTTCTTGCTTCTCTCTCCATTCGAACTTTTGATTCTTCCTCAGGATATCATAGAAGTCTTTACACTTCTCTGAAGATCTTAAGATGAATCTGTTGAGAGCAGCTATTCTTCCGGTCAACCTTTGGACATCTTTGACATTCCTTGGTGATTTGATATCCAGGATAGCCTTGATCTGCTCTGGGCTTGCTTCTATTCCTTTTTTGGTGACCATGTATCCCAAGAATTTTCCGGCTTTGACCCCAAAGTGACACTTGGCTGGATTCAGCTTCATGTTGTATTCATCTAGGATATCAAATGCTGTTGCCAAGTCTTTGAGATGATCCTCGGCCTTTTTTGACTTCACAACCATGTCATCTATGTAGACTTCCATCGTGTCCCCCAGTTGGTCTTTGAACATCATGTTGACGATCCTTTGGTATGTTGCACCTGCATTTTTAAGTCCAAAAGGCATTGCAGTGTAACAGTATATACCTATGGGAGTCATGAAGGCCGTGTTTTCTTGATCTGAAGGTTCCATTTAAATCTGTTGAAATCCTGAGGATGCGTCCATGAATGTTAGCAGCTCGTGGCCAGCAGTTGCATCCACCATTGAGTCAATGTGCGGGACTGGGAATGGGTCTTTTGGACAGGCCTTATTCAGGTCTGTGAAGTCCACACACACTCTCCATTTTCTATTTTTCTTCTGGACAACAACTAGATTGGCCAACCATCTAGGATATTGGACTTCTCTTATCATCTTGGTTTTGAACAGCTTCTGCACCTCTTCTTGTATGATAGCGTTTCTCTCAGGAGCAAACTTCCTTCGCTTTTGATGTACTGGCCTGAAAGATTTGTCTATACCAAGTTTATGAGTGATTATAGATTTAGATATACCTGTCATATCTTCATGTTTCCAGGCGAAGGTAGGAGCTCTTTTCTTTAGAAAGGATATCAATTCCATCTCAATATCCTCATGAATACTTGATCCTAACAATACTTTGACTTCAGCATCCTGAGGATCCAAAGATACTTCCTTTACATCCTGCTCTCTTGCTTGCAGGACCTTCCCTGGTTGTTTTTGTAATTGCTATGCTTGAGTAGGCTTTGTAGTCCACTTCATTGATGAAGCATAACATTCCTTGGCATCTTGTTGATCACTTTCAATTTTGATGACTCCCCAAGGACTTGGGAGTTTCACACACTGATGATAGGTTAAGGGTACTGCCTTCATGCTATGGATCCAGGGCCTGCCTAAAATCACATTACAACAAGATAAAGAGTCAATAACGCAAAACTTTTGTAGGGAGTTAGTTCCCTCAATATATATTGGAAGTTTGATTTCTCCCAAGGTGTTCTTGGTTTTGCCACTGAATCCGACAAGGACTGAGGATTTCGGGATAATTTCCGTTTCCGGGATATCCATTTTCTTCAAGGCCTCCATCTGGATAATGTTTACAGGGCTTCCTCCATCCACGAGTATCCTTCGCACAAAACAGTTAGCTATTCATAAAGTGATTACCAAACCGTCGTGATTGGGATCCACAAGGCCACATCTATCCTCCTCATCGAAGGATATGATCCTTTGAGTTGTCAATGTGGAAGTACGAAGAGGTCTCTCTCCATTGTCCATCTTCTTTTCTCTGGAATGTTTCTTGGCTGCTGAATACGAGGTCCCGCAGATGTCAGATCCTCCAGAAATGAAGGATACCACCTTAGCTCCGGGTGGTGGAGAAGGTGCCCTTTCAGGTATCTTGACAAGATCCTGACTCTTGTTCTTATTTCTTCCAAATAGTTCCTTCAGGTGTCCCTTACTGAGAAGGTATCCTATCTCCTTCCGGAGTGCTATACAATCGTCTGTCCGATGGCCAAAGTCTTCATGGAAAGCATACCATTTCGACTTGTCTTTGTTGGATCCGGGCTTCTCATTTTTCTTAGGCCATCTAGCCTTGTCACCTAGATCCTGCATGGCACAAATTACACCACCAATATCTAGGTTAAAACAATATTCGGATATTTTAGGATATTCTTCGTCTTCTTCAACAGCGTTGATCTTGGGATTATCCTGCTTGAAATAAGGCTTTGGCCTAAAGAAATTTTGGGGAGAGTCTGATTTCATGTTGGTAGACTCGTACTTTGGGATAACCAAACCTCCATGAGCCTTCTTATCATCTTCCAGCCGAATGTATCTCAACGCCCTATTTCTGACTTCATCGAGATTTCTGCATGGAGTCATGACGAGGTCGTCGTAGATAGGAGAATCCTTCCTAAGTCCCATCTTGAGGGCTTCAACAGCAGCTGCCATATCAAGGTTGGGGATTTCCAAAGCTTTCCTGCTAAATCTAATTATGTAATCCCATAGGGATTCATTGTTATGCTGAATAATTCTATATAATCACCTATCATTTTCTCAAAAGATCTACTATAAGAAAATTGATTATTAAACAAGTTAATTAAATGAGCAAAGGAAATGATAGTATTGGAAGGAATATTTAATAACCATTTGAGGGTTGGCCCCGTTAGTGTTGAACCAAAACCTTTACATAGACAGGTGATGTGCGTCGGATAACCCTCACAACGAAGCTTTAATTAAAACGAAAATCCTAACCACACACAACCGGCAAGTGTACCGGTCGCAAGTAATATAACTCTAGGAAGTCCGAGTATCGAACACGAAGACACGAAAGACGCTAACGATTACGACCCTAGACACGACCTACCTAAGAATAATAATTAATTAATTTTTGATTTTTAAATTTGTTTTTATAAAATGACTTAACTGGACTGACTGACCTAACTGACAAAAGTTACAAAAAATAGAAAACTTACGGAAAACTGACGGTGTTAATTTCGGATGGGAGAAAAACGTCTACCTAGGTCTGAATCAAATTGTAGGTCTAACAAGCTAATGGATTGGATGACTTCAAGACACCGGTCCCTAAAGATGACACAACTAAGGATCACTCTGGCTCACTGGATTACCTCTCGGTCTTACTCAACAAGCCTAAACTACTCAAAATCGGCTAAAACGACCAAACCGGGAAATAATTGCTAACGTGTTCTAATGAAGGATCACCTCTCGGTCTCACCAACACTCGACCCTAATGGTAATGAATACTACACAACCAAGGATAGAGGAACAACTCAACTTAAACCAAAATTGATCAACTAGTCGCTCAAAACACCTAAACCTGACAAGAAACGAACTCGCTCTCGCGCAATCCCTATTCTAGCATGCAAAGGCAATGAGACGACCCTACTTCCTATCACCTCTCGGTCTCAAAGAAGGTGTCTAACCGCTGTACTTAATCCAATAAATCATGCAACAAAACCCTACGGTGGTACCTACCGCAAACAAACCCTAAACACAAAGTCTAGAATCAAACAATGCACCGATCAATCAATACAAAACTAATCAACCGACACACGGGGTTTATGCAATAAATCACCAAAATTTCCAGCCCTTAAACACAACCTATTTAATGTCTAAATCAAACTTTACAATAACAATTCAAGTCTATCAATCAAACAATCCATAAAACCTATCAAAACCTAACAAGAATCATCATTCCTAGGTAGAACTAACAAGATTAGCCGAGCATAATTTTTGGACAGCATCAAACACTTAATAAAACCATCATTAAACTCATACCAATCATCTTAACAAACATCCAATGATCAACAATAATCATAAACAATTCAATCTCTCAATCAAGTGCAAAACTAGTTAACAATTAAACAAGAGAATTAAAGTTGTTGAACAATGTTATGAAAGAAAGGATATTGGGTGTTCCGGGCTGCTGTTGGCTGTTGTTTGCTGCTGTTATTGCTGCTGTTGCTGCTGCTGTTGATTGTTGTTGTGCTGCTGTTGATTGTAGTTGTGCCGCTGTTGATTCCGTCCAGCAGCTCTCTTTGCTGATTAGGGTTTTATTTTTTTATATAATATAATATAATATAATATGGTCTTGGGCCTCCATGATGCATACGGGTCGGGCCTTGAGCTTTGTCTTGAACTTGTATGCGTAATAGGCTCGTAAAAAGCTCGAAAAGTCCCGGTTTCTTCCTTTCTTTTACCCAAAACCTACAAGATTAATAAATGTATGTAAAACCTATCTAAAACGAATAAAAACACATAAAATATAATATATTACGTAGATAAAAGGTGCGGAAAATACGTGTGTTTTACAACACATCAACAGGCTTCTTTGATTTCTGCGGGGATAGGGTTGACCTCCATCCTTTCTCTGTATTGAGCTACATGCTCCTCAGGATCCGTAGTGCCGTCATAAAGTTTCATGTTGGGCGTCTGGAATTTCCTGGGGATCTTCACGTCGCATATGGGCCAAGTGAACCTGGAAAGTTTGTGACTGCCCGCGGGAACTTCAACTATGGGACAGATTATCCCGGGGATACTGGAAATCATATCTTTCATCTTCTGTAATTCCCTGGCTATATCGGGGGATATCCCCTTGTCCTGCACAGATCCACGGTTAGTGTATAAATTAGAATTAAGTAAACTGTTACCAGGATCTTGGTTAGGTCTTTGGTATCCTGAGCTTGGGTGGTTAATTCCTCCATTGATGGTATCCCCAGGATAAGGCGGTGCTTACATAGGGATGTCATCTCCAACATGTACTTCCGAGGACACCATAGGGGATCCTGGAGAGAATATACCGGCTGGCATGGTTGAGCGAGGCTGCACTTTGATGGACCCTGGCCTCGTTGGATACCAAAGGAAAAGCTCCCTAGTATCCTAATTGCTGCTGCGGATGGAATCCTTGCAGATTGTGTCCCCAAGGATTCGGGATTCTGAAGGATAGATGATCCTGGAGAATCGAAATCAAGGACCCTGGGCATGATTGGAGTGGCCTCCTGCCCTAGTTTCCTTTTGATTCCTTAAATCTCCTTGAATAGCCTTGAGTTGGTCTTCTTTTGCTGCTCCATGTGCGTTTTGACCTGTTTCATCAAGCAAAAATATTATTGTTAGAAATAACCGGATCTACCCATGTAGAGGATCCAGCGAATGGTGGAAGTTCTCCTTTGGGCTGAGTATTTTTCTTCGGCAGTGGTGGAGGTCCTGGGTTGACACTTGAAGCAGTAGTAACAACCGGAGCAAAGACTGAACTGGTTTTTTGTTGTGAGGCCATTGTAAAGAGAATGAAGGTGAATAAAATAAATGAATTTAATGGATTAAAGCACCGTTAGCCCCACGGTGGGCGCCAAATTGTTTTGGTAAAAAATTAACAACAATGATTTCATAACCAAATTAGTAATCGGGACTAGGTGCTTGTATGTAATGAACGTAAAAGTACTTGAACACAAGGATTTGTTGCGAGGAAAAAACCCGTTATCCTTAGGATAACAAGCAAAAAACCTCGGGCGGTGAAAACTATCACCATCGGTCTATTAATAATAAAGGTGATTACAATTGTGGAGCTCAAACTTGATAGTGATTACAAAGAATGCGAGTACTAGTAAGTTCTCGAGTGCTAGAGTGTGTGTTTGATCATTTGTTTTGAGCTCTATTTATAATGAACAAAGTCTAACAATATGCCCTATATTTAAGGAAACTCTTAGACTAAATCAATTAACCGTTAATTCCGTTAGATAGCATGTTTCCTTAGCCGCCACGCTCCAATAACAGTAAGTGCGAGTTCTTAGGAGATCAAACAACGGCCTTTGACCTGGTAAACATGGAAAGTAACAAATATCGTGTTAGTTATATAATGTAATTAGGATACCAGTTACCTTTGAGCATACCGCATCCTGGATTCGTCCTGAATATAATCTTTGCTGAGGATACTGAAAATCCGTGCTCTAACATATACGGCTCGTATAGTGGCTATACGATTCGTATAGTGTTAGGTTTCTATGGATATTTTAAACTTAGTTAACCATTTAACTAGTCACAATTAAGGCGGAAGCGTGATATAAACAAACTAAACATATGTATCCATGTGTTTATATATGTATATATTACAAGTTTATAGGAAATGTGTACATGAACAACCTAATTTATTCATGTTATAAGATTACCAATAATCTATTTATTAGAAACCCGAAGCAAGGATCAAATGATACGGAAAAACTAAACTATCAAAGCTATAAACACTTACATTCTTAACCCTTTAAGAGTGTAGTTGATGTTGAAGAAGATGATGATGTTGAAGCTAGACTTTCAAAGGAAAATCCTCAAACAGAATATACCCCGAGCCTCCAACACACACCGAGCTATGTTAGGAAGCTTGAACACGAGAAAACGAGACCCAAATCTTTTCTTCTTGATTTCGGCCGAACCAAAAAAAAAAAAAACAAGAGAGAAAGAGAATGGTGTGTATTACTTGAAAGTGTGTTTGGTTACTTGTTCTAAAGATATAAAACAACCCTTTATCACATCATGTGTTAGGTACTTGGTCAAGTAAAGTTTACTCCATCTCTACCATATCCATGACAAGATTTTTGACCAAAACTTTGGGGTGTGGGGCCCACCCAAAACCGGCCCCAAAATATATTATTATTTTTTATTTATTTATTTTATACTTTATAAAATATATAAACACCCCATCTTTTATAAACCATTTTATAAAAGAACACATAGTTAAATAAACATTCCAATAATAATTATTTGAATAAATAAATTAACCAATTAATTTATTTAACACTTTCAAGTAGGTATTCAGAAACCCGATTTTCTGAATGTATCGTGTTCTGTATTTGTCTCATAGATCTCATCTTAACAAATACATAATTGGTGTGTGTCTAACTCGTTATTGGGTATGACCCGACTTGGATCAAACACAACTAGCCACATTAACCTAATTATGTGTCTCGGGCATACGGTATTCCAACAATCTCCCACTTGCACGTGACTCATAAGAAGTTAATGCTAATGGTGAATACCGCCTAACAACAGGTCACCACCCCTAGTATGTTTGACTAAGTGCCATTCAATAACATCATCCCCTTCAAGTCCATACTTGATATGATATAGGTAAGTCTTATCATTACATCCCTTTGTTACTAGATGTCCTGTCAAATCGAAGAGACACAGAGTGATCATTCTCTTAATGATTTAACTTAACAGGCCTTAGACATCTAAACTCTCAACACATAAGAGGAACAAATCCCATCTTGACTGCATACATCCTCGTTGACATCTCATATGATATCTGAGCTCTTTCTTACACGTCATCGTGTTACCGAAATAACAAAGAAGAGAGTCAAGTTATCAGACTTGATGGAAAAACCAGATCCAATATGCATCTCAGGTCAAAGGACACAATGATACTCGCCTTTACTCAAGGATTACTTATGATCAGTTGCACTAACTCCATGCAGTGATCCTTGAGAGCGGATCATGTCCAATATTTGTATCCCACAAATATCTATGAACCTTGGTGGCAAACCTATGCCCTATATTCATCACATGAATATCAACCAATCCGGGTTCATAATAGTCTTACCTTCATACTTGTTCCCACAAGCATGATCGACTACGGACGTTTAGAACAACATAAGTCATTCATGGATTAAACATGCAAATATAGAACATAACTCATTGAAAAATTAAAACATAATTGATTATCATAAGATACCCATTACATTTGTTCTTATACAAACACTAAATACAGATTAAATCCACTCACTAGAATACCGAAGTCCTAATGCACAAACATGACCCTCATGCTTTGGCCTATCGAGAAGCTTCGTGAGTGGGTCCGCAATATTTTGATCGGTATGAACTTTATGAATACATATCTTTCCTTTTTCAACTTCATCCCTTATGTAGTTGAATCTGCGCTCAATGTGCCTCGTTTTCTGATGAGCACGAGGCTCCTTGATCTGTGCAATAGCACCCTCATTGTCACAGAATATCTCTAGGGGCTCCTGAATAGTAGAGATAATCCCTAGATCCATGATGAACTTTTTCATCCATGCAGCCTCTTGGGCTGCCATTGAAGCGGCGATGTACTCAGATTCTGTAGTGGATAACGCGACAACATCCTGCTTCGAACTCTTCCAAGAGACAGCGCCTCCATTCAAAATGAAGACATATCCCGACTGTGACCGAGAATCATCTCGGTCAGTTTGGAAACTCGCATCCACGTAACCCTTTACGACGAGTTCCTCCTCACCAGACCCATATATTAAAAACATATCCTTAGTCCTTCTAAGGTATTTTAATATATTCTTGACAGCCATCCAATGACTGTCACCTGGGTTGTGCTGGTATCTACTCGTTATGCTTAAAGCATACGAGACGTCCGGTCTGGTGCACATCATTGCATACATAATAGATCCTATTGCCGAAGCATAAGGAACATGCTTCATCCTATCCTGCTCTTCCTTAGAGCTAGGACTTTGGGATGAGCTTAACACTGTTCCTCTAGGAATAGGTACCAAACCTTTCTTAGAGTTTTCCATCCTGAACCTTTTCAGGATTTTATCAATATACGCACTTTGATTGAGTCCGATCAATTTCCTTTGTCTATCCCTATAGACCTTTATTCCCAAGATATATGTCGCTTCTCCAAGATCCTTAATTGAGAAACGACTACTCAACCACGCTTTAACGCTCTCCATACTTGGTATATCATTTCCAAATAAAAGTATATCATCGACATACAAAATAAGGAACATGATTATACTCCCACTAGCCCATTTATACACACACGCCTCATCACCGTTTTGGACGAAACCAAACGCTTTGATTTCTTCATTAAAACGATGATTCCACATCCGTGATGCTTGTTTCAACCTGTAGATTGATTTCCTTAACTTACATACTTTATCAGGATTAGATGGATCGACAAAACCTTCAGGTTGAACCATATGGACATCTTCCTCAAGATATCCATTAAGAAAAGCGGTCTTGACATCCATTTGCCATATCTCATAATCAAAATGAGCTGCAATGGCAAATAATATCCTGATCGACTTAAGCATCGCGACCGGCGAGAAGGTTTCATCATAATCAATCCCTTGAGTTTGCGTGAAACCTTTTGCTACAAGTCGTGCTTTGTAAGTATCTAAATTTCCATGCATATCGGTCTTCTTCTTGAAGACCCACTTACATCCAACCATTTTGGAGTTAAGTGGACGATCAACCAATTCCCAAACTTGGTTATCGTGCATGGATTGCATCTCGGCGCTCATGGCTTCAAGCCACTTGTCACAATCAGGTTGTGACATAGCATCTTTGTAGGAGATCGGTTCATCCGAATCGACCAAGTAGCAATCATCCACAAGAAATCCATATTTCTTGGGAGGTCGACTAATCCTACTAGATCTGCGAGCAACGTGTGTATGATCAACCATTTGATCATCTTCAACATCCTCGTGTTGAAAACTAGTATCGACCAACTGTGTATCATCCAGTGATTCTTGAACCTCTTCAAGTTCCACTCTCTTTTCACTAGGTCCTTCCATAAGGAACTTAGTTTCTAAGAAGTATCCTTTGCGTGAAACAAACACCTTTTGTTCACTGGGATCATAGAATATATATCCTATATCATCCTTTGGGTATCCTATGAAGATACACCTGATGGATCGAGCCTCAAGCTTATTTGGGGTGTCACGTTTAACATAAACTATGCATCCCCATACCCTTAAATATGAAAAGAATGGAACCTTTCCATGCCACACTTCATAGGGTATTCGATCCACCTTTTTGGTCGGGGCCATATTCAAAATACGAGCCGCTGTAAGTAGCGCATATCCCCAAAATGATGGCGGTAGTGAGCTTCTTGCCATCATTGATCGAACCATGTCCAACAGTGTTCTATTCCTCCTCTCGGATACTCCGTTATGTTGAGGAGTTCCAGGAGGAGTGAACTGTGAAATAATTCCACAATCTCTAAGATGACATTGAAAAGCATCACTTAGGTATTCGCCTCCTCTATCGGAGCGGAGTACATTGATTGTTCGGTCGAGCTGATTTTGTACTTCATTTTGAAATTCCTTGAACATTTCAAAGGCTTCATGTTTGTGTTTCATTAGATACACATACCCATATCGACTAAAATCGTCGGTAAAGGTAATGAAGTACCTTTCACTATTCCTACTAGTGGGCTTGAGAGGTCCGCATACATCCGTATGTATGATACCTAACAAGTCCTTAGCCCTTTCATTTGTACCTTTAAAAGGTTCTTTGGTCATCTTGCCTTGAATACAAGATTCACACTCATCAAACGAACCTAACTCATTTGTTTTCAAAAGACCATTCTTTTGGAGAGTATTTACACGATTCTTGTTTATGTGTCCAAGACGACAATGCCAAATGTAGGAATCACTCAAATCCTTTTTGAGTCTTTTAGTGGAAGTTTGATATAATGAGTTATTTGAGGTATTGTCATGAACCAATTCATAAATACCGTTGTTTGGTACAGCTTTAAAATAAAAGATACCATTAGATGATACATGCATTTCTGATTTTACAAATTTAAAGTCAAAGTTACATTGTCTAAGAAGGTGCACGGAAATAATGTTCCTAGTCAAACTAGGAGCATACAAAACATTTCTCAAAACAACTTCCAAACCACTTGGAAGCGATAAAGTGAAGTCTCCTCTAGCGACCACGTGCACCCTTGCACCATTGCCCATGAAAAGACTCACTTCGCCCTTCTTTAAGTCTTCATTCCTTTTGAACCCCTGCAACCAATTGCAAATATGAGTTCCACATCCGGTATCCAATACCCATGTGTTAGAAGAAATAAGATTTAGCTCAATATTAATCATAAAGACATTACCCGAGGCATGCCCCGCATTCCTCTTGTCTCTTATCTCTTTTAGGTAGACCGGGCAATTGCGTTTCCAATGTCCGGTCTCCCCACAACCAAAACAAGGATCATCCTTATGACCCCTCGGTTCCACAACCTTTTGTTTCTTTGCCATAACCGGTGATTTGCCCTTACCCTTAAGATGCACAGGAGGACCCTTTCTTTTTGCTACCTTAGCCTTAGGATTGGGCTGAGATCGATTCTTGGATCCACCTACATTGATCGCAAACACGGGTAAAACCCTTTTACCCATACTCGCCTCGGCTGTTTTAAGCATCGAGTGAAGTTCTCCAATGTTTTTGTCCCACCCGTTCATGTTATAATTTAACACGAATGTGTCGAACCTTTTCGACAAAGAGTTAAGGATCAAATCCGTTGCTAACTCTTTTGAGATGGGACAATTGAGCTTGGCGAGGCGATCAATGTAACTTTTCATCTTAAGTACATAAGTTGAAACTGGTTGATTATCATCCATTCTACATGCATGCAAGGCTCGAACCGTTTCGAACCTTTCAACCCTCGATTGCTTAAGGAACATTTCCTTAAGTTGAGTAATCATGTCGTACGCATTATGGTTTTCGAAATCCTTTTGGATTTCGGGAACCATAGTCGCCAACATGAGGCATGACACTTGAATGGAATCTTCCGTGTGTTTGACCCAATTCATGTATTCGACCTCACTTCACTCTTCCGGTTCATTGGGGATAGGTGTTTCCAAAACATGATATAATTTTTCTTGTTTTAGAACAATCCTTAAATTTCGGAACCAATCCGAAAAGTTATTGTGGTTAAGACGGTCTTTAGCGAGAATAGATCGGAGAGATACATTTTGGACGTTAGGGATTATGTTGTCGTCGACGTGTGCGGCCATCTGCAGAATTTTAATTAAGTTCATTTTAGTGTTTTACCCTTTTTAATTATTAATACCCTTTTATATATACCAAATATAATTAATAACTAAAATCTAGAATCCAACGATAAACCCGACTCCGGTTAGGTGACCTTTTTCCCATTGTCGGTTTATCAAGGTAGTTATTCATAACAATTGCAAACCCTTTTGCAACTTCTAGAGTTTATGGGACCGGTTCGAAATCATATTTCGTGTCGGCATGTTTATCCCATCAACACCTATTAGACCCCATGCTTGGGTGACCCTCTTCACATGGTTCTAATTTAAGTCGTCCTACTTGTATCAACTTGTAATATTAACATACAAACGGTTAGGTGACCTTTTTCCCATTTATATGCCAATATTACCTCAACATATTAATTTACTCTACGCGGTTAGGTGACCTTTTTCCCACTAAGAGCTTACTAATATGTTAAGTGTTATACAAAAGGATGGTGTTTAACTTGTTATCCTTAATTTTAAAAGGGATTTTTAGTTTTAATAATTCTAGTTGTAAAACTTTAAATCATGTTCTAACATGCATTTAGTAACATGATTATTTTGAAACCATTTTCAAAATTCTAATTTATAATAAAACCATTTTATTATGGGCGTGAGACGGCTAGTTAATAAATCCATTTTATTAAACTACGTGTCACGTAATTACCGATAATTATTAGAACCCGTTTTATGCTTTGTTAATTAATTCTATGTGACGAAGTTGATATCCTAATATCTAGCAACCACATAATCAAACAATCATTAACAAGCATACACAATTATACTAGACACGAGCCGCTAAGTTAGACCACACTTGTTAGCCGAAACAAGTGTGTGTCTTAGGTCCGATCCTAAGGGACACATGACACATGGATGTTGTAGCTCCCACTCGATCCCGCATCCAAATGCTTCGAGCATCTTCTTCAACCCCGTTGTGATCCATTGGGCTTGAACTTGGGCCTTAGCTTCCATAAGCTTCCATTTGGGCTCAATAGGTGGGCTTAGGTCCTTTTGGGCTTGAATCCCCTTAATGGGCTTGTGAGACCCATTATCACCATACCCGGCCCAATAAGGCCCAAACTTCCAATTTTGCAATCTTCTTTAATTTTACAAAACAAATGTCCTAATACATTTTTCTATAAAATAAAAATATTACAAACAATCTATTTATTACATACCCATATGAATAAATAACTACAAAACTGCCCCTAATTAATTATTACAAACCGAAACTTGAATAATTAATTACAATTATCAACCATAAACAAACATCCATTTTGGTCTAGGCTCGGTCTAGTTTTAATAAATATTAAACATAACCCGTTATGTTTTAGGATCCCGTTTCAAAAACCCTCGACCTTATCGGGCCTAGCCCAACCCATTTGGGCTTGACCCAATAACTTGATTATGGGCTTCGGCCCACATGTCCAAAACACATAGGCTTCGGCCCAATGAAAGGTCTTATGGGCTTCGGCCCATTCATCCAAAATGGGCTTCGGCCCATTTCACTCGGTTTTATTTTTTTTTATTTATATATTTTTTTTTTGAACAAAGCCAAAAAAATATAACAAGATTAAATACAAAAAAATTATGCATGTTAATTTTTTTGTATAAAATCTTTCAAGGGGAAAATATAAAACCGAAAACCCGAAGCTTAGTTTCCCGTATCCCGGCTCTTGATGCCATTTGTTGGGTTTCTATGGATATTTTAAACTTAGTTAACCATTTAACTAGTCACAATTAAGGCGGAAGCGTGATATAAACAAACTAAACATATGTATCCATGTGTTTATATATGTATATATTACAAGTTTATAGGAAATGTGTACATGAACAACCTAATTTATTCATGTTATAAGATTACCAATAATCTATTTATTAGAAACCCGAAGCAAGGATCAAATGATACGGAAAAACTAAACTATCAAAGCTATAAACACTTACATTCTTAACCCTTTAAGAGTGTAGTTGATGTTGAAGAAGATGATGATGTTGAAGCTAGACTTTCAAAGGAAAATCCTCAAACAGAATATACCCCGAGCCTCCAACACACACCGAGCTATGTTAGGAAGCTTGAACACGAGAAAACGAGACCCAAATCTTTTCTTCTTGATTTCGGCCGAACCAAAAAAAAAAAAAACAAGAGAGAAAGAGAATGGTGTGTATTACTTGAAAGTGTGTTTGGTTACTTGTTCTAAAGATATAAAACAACCCTTTATCACATCATGTGTTAGGTACTTGGTCAAGTAAAGTTTACTCCATCTCTACCATATCCATGACAAGATTTTTGACCAAAACTTTGGGGTGTGGGGCCCACCCAAAACCGGCCCCAAAATATATTATTTTTTTTTTTATTTATTTTATACTTTATAAAATATATAAACACCCCATCTTTTATAAACCATTTTATAAAAGAACACATAGTTAAATAATCATTCCAATAATAATTATTTGAATAAATAAATTAACCAATTAATTTATTTAACACTTTCAAGTAGGTATTCAAAAACCCGATTTTCTGAATGTATCGTGTTCTGTATTTGTCTCATAGATCTCATCTTAACAAATACATAATTGGTGTGTGTCTAACTCGTTATTGGGTATGACCCGACTTGGATCAAACACAACTAGCCACATTAACCTAATTATGTGTCTCGGGCATACGGTATTCCAACATATAGCTCTTGCATAATTGACAAACGTACTTTATGACAGCTTTTTCAGTCTATACGAGTCGTATAGCGGCTCGTATAGAGGCACCTGGTGTTTGAATAATCTACCTTGAATTGATTTTGAAAACAAATCATTTTCATTATCCTCAAATGTTTTCTAATTATTAAAATACATTTTTAATAAATAGGTAAATTGACCAATGTACCTTCATGTACAAGGCACATGACGTGAATTAATGAAAAAAACTAATTAGGTTAGAGTCAAATGACAAACATTGTTGAATTTGTAAACGCAAAAGATAAAACATATTAATTTTAAAGATAAAGCACAATAAGTGAAATTTGATAAAAACATAAAACAATTATGTAATTCTGTCTCAAAATATATATTCAATGAATAAAATATTTTGTCACTGAAACACTCCCTGCCGACAAGCATCACCTTCCGGTCTTCAATAATCACCAGCATGTAACATTAATTCACATCGATTTATGCGAGTGATTCATTGTCAGCCTTTGTAGAAAATCGCTAGACACTAGTCGTGCGATGGAGTATCGGGATTAATCAGATTGGATTTTATATGTAAATGTATACCAAATTATATATATATATATAATTATAAATTTTGACCGATTTTGACCAAATAGCGGCTGCTCGGTGGGGTACCAACTAGCAATTAATCAGGGATTAATCGACGGGATTTTTACACTGTTATTTAATGAAGAAAGTGCAACTGCAGTGACAAACTTTAAAAATATGTATTATTATTTGACAGTATGTATGAATCTCAATTTGGATTTTTTTTATTTCAACTTATATACCCTTTGACCTTTATCTTCTTCTTGTTAATTAAAAATAGTAGAAGATGATTTGATTATATATATATTGGAATCTTGCAAGCTCATGTGTGTCCTGTGCAAATAATTAATTGCTTGATGTAATTGAGAATTAGATACAATGGGTTGTCACCTATCCTAGTTTTTAATCACCTAATAAAAGATTAAATTAATGCATAAAATTTTTGTTTTGTTAACCAAAAAAAAAAAAAAACTTTTTTGTGAATCTGTAAAATGGTGAGTTGAAAATACAAAATTTTGGAGTCATCTGCTGCTTTTAAATTTTAGAAAACATAATAATATTTGCTTATTGTTAGGTGCAGCCATTTTACAATGGGTCGATTTGATTTGCGTTATGTGTTAATTACTTTATTGTTATCACTAACGAGTCATATTGGTATCTTTAATGAAGTTGGATTAATGTTAATCTGTTCTTGCTAATTTAGTTAGCTCTATGGATATTCTCGACGACATATTTGGCGAGTCGCTAAATTTAGAAGACAGCCATTTGACTGAAGGCTTTCAAGAAGGCTATGAAGCCGGTTTGGCCTCTGGAAAAGACGACGGGCGTGAAGTTGGATTAAAAACCGGGTTCACAACCGGTGAGGAGTTAGGATTTTACGGAGGCTGCATTGATGTTTGGAACTCTATTATTCGAGTTGAGCCAACTTGCTTCTCAACTCGAGTTCAAAAGAACATCAAAGAGATGGATGAGTTGGTGTGTAAGTATCCGATTCTGGAGCCAGAAAACGAGTCTGCAACCGACATTATGGGGTCATTAAGGTTAAAGTTTCGTGCTATTTGCGCGACACTGAACATGAAGTTGGAGTACAACGGGTACCCAAAAGCCTCGAACCGTAATGAGACTCAGTTTTAGGTTGTAATTGGTTTCATGTTTTTTATGTCTCAGCATCGTGTTGTGAGTTAAAGTGGTTTGTGATTGTTGTTGCTGATTGTTTCATGCAAACAATCGTCAACTGACGATTATCGGTCTTTTGACCTGCTGCTGCTTATGGCCCGTTACACAACCCATATTTTCGTTGCTGCTGAAAATGACACTGCAGCTGACCCGTTTGTCCACCAAACTACTGTTGCTAACCAGACTTGCCGCTGAACTGATTAATATTGCTTGATGTTTTATATTTTGAAACCATGATCTGCAGTTTGCAACTACACATAGCTCATTATCATTTGCTATGTATTGAAATTTAGAATTATTGCTAATAATCCTTATAAGCATTTGTCACCAATTTGTTATTGTAGTAACCCTGCCACTGCTGCAACAAAATAAATATCAACTGTTGCAACCGTTGTTGAAAAAAATTGACTCTGTTTGCAATTTTGCATATTTGGCGTTGTTTTATTTTCACTTGCAATTTAAAATTCTGCAGTAACATAAAACTTGCAGTAAGTGGATACTTTACATAACTAGATTGAAAACTTTTAATTCAAAATATAATAAGTGGATTTCAATATTTTTGAAGAATCCTTCGAGTTTCGGATTTTGATTATCGGCGCCTATGTAATCTAGCCGTACTAATCGAATGCGATTTTGCAATCCATGGGCTATTCAAAACTTGGTAGAAAAGAGGACTAAATTAACCATCATGTGGAGGGGCACCTGACCCTTATTTAACTGAAATTTGTAACGAAGTTTGGACGAGGGATCAAAACCGTTATAGAATTTAAACCAGATACCCTTAACAAGTTTTTTTTTGGATTGAAATGGTTAAAATGATAAACCACGGGACCAAAACCATAATCTACTCTTATATTTTTATAAAACATAAGTTTTTCAATAACCTTTCAAATTGTTGTAATGGGTTTTATTTATTTGTTTTTTTACTCTTAGTTTTATTTATTATTTTTAGAGTTAAGTGTTATTTTTATACCTGTGATTTGCTTACTTACGCAACTTTGGTACCATTTTGAATTCATTGCAACCATCACCCTTCAAAGGCATGCTATTTTAATACTTTTTTCTAACCTCGTCAATTTTGTCTGTTAAATCAGAGGTAAAATGGTCATTTTGTAATATTTTAATTTCTCGTTTTTTTAAAACCTGAAGTTAACTGTCATTATCATAATCGAGGTTTTGCCAACTAACTATGCTACTTCAGTACCTCTTTTAAATTTAAGTTTTTTACTTTTTTTGTTTTTGATTTATATTTTGAGTTATAATTTTTTATTATTTTCATTTAAAAAGTTTTTTTAAACCATAAATCATTTCTTCCTTCTCATTTGAGCCGGTGAAAAAGGTTAAAACTTAATAAACTAAAGAAAACAAACCATGAAACACAAAATACCAAAAAGTATTCGGTCGACTAGCAACAGGTAATATTTTAGTGGCCAAACTTAAATATTGAATCATATGTGCCACCGTATAAAAACCGTTACTTTAATAATAAATATTGAAAAAGTCCACACCCAATGCCAGGTCACCACGCGTAAACACTTCTTCCTCCTCACAATAACTAAATTCCAGATTTATCAATTCAATTCCACCCTCAAACCCTAACCCTAATACCATGCACACCCAAATCCCACATCTTCTTCTCCTCCTCCTCCTCTCCATCTCCACCGCCGCTGCCTTCTCTCCGGCCGACCACCACCTCATCGCCTGCGGCACCGCCGCACCCTCAATCGTTGACTTTGACCACCGCACCTTCACCGGCGACGGCTCGTCACCATCTCTTAAATCAACCGCGTCATTACCCTTAAACAACACAGACCCAGATCCTAATTTACCCCCAATTTACCACACAGCAAGGGTTTTCACCAGCCCAGCGTATTACAAGTTCAAGATTCTACAACAAGGGTTTCACTTGGTTCGTATTCATTTCCACAAATTCGATTTTAATTACGTTGGACCCACGTGTCATGACCAGTTTCATGTGTCTGCTAATGGGTATGTGTTGCTATATAATTTCTCTCTTTCAAAAGGATTTTACACCAGCACTGTAGTTATTAAGGATTTTATGATCTGGGTTGATCAAAACGAGGTCGAAATCCGGTTTATTCCGGCCGATAAGACGAGCTTCGCTTTCGTTAATGCCATCGAGGTGATTTCGGCCCCGAAAGATCTGGTTTCGGACGGGTATATGAGATATGGGTTTGAGAGTGTTTATAGGGTTAGTGTTGGTGGTGTTAAAGTGACTCCTTTTAATGATTCCTTATGGAGAAATTGGGTTCCGGATGACGAGTTTTTGAAACTGAGTGACGGGTCGGAGATGAGTTACAAGAAGCTTCATTTTGGTGGCCGGATTAATTACCGGGTTGGTGGTGCGAGCCGTGAGGTGGGGCCGGATAATATGTACAACAGTGCGAGATATATTATCGGTTTGAATGGTACGGTCCCGAAAATGAATATGACTTGGGCTTTTCCTGTGAAAAACGGGTTTAGTTATCTTGTAAGGTTGCATTTCTGTGATATTGCGAGTATTTCGATTGGGATGATTTATTTTAATGTTTATATTAATGGGAATTTGGTTTATGAGGATTTGGATCTTTCGAGTCTCACGAACTATATGCTGGCTTCGCCGTTTTATGCTGATTTTGTGGTGGATTCTGAGAAGCTTTCTGATGTTATAAGGGTTGATATCAGTCCTTCGAAATCGAGCATGCCGCATGCGGTTGATGGGATATTAAACGGGTTGGAGATCTGGAAGATGAATAATTCAATGAGTAGTCTTGATGGTGAAGTGTGTGTTGGCCAGTTGGAGCTTAAAGGTCAGTCGGGTGGTCAGATGAACCGTTTACTATCGTTGACAGCTGCAGTATGTTTACTGGCTATTGCGTTCCTGGTTATGAGAAGAAAGACCGAGGCCAAAGCTTTAGTTGGATGGTCACGAGTACCAACTGATGTATCTGAAATTGATCTTAAATCTGGTTACCTGAAGTCTACTGTGGTTAACGTTTAGTTTCAAAAGTTGATTCAAATGCACGAAGATGTAAGTTGAAGTAGGGACACTCAAGTTTGGATATGGCCACACGCCGTAAGTTTATAAAGTTCTTGAACAAATGTTTTGATTTTCTGAACTATCATACTTGGCTTTTGATCACAAGCGAACAATTGTTCTTGTGAAAATAACAATATAATATATATCTTGTAGTTTGCAAGATGAATGCTGTTATTGTGTTTTCTCAAGAACGATGGCTTTTTTGTGACGAGATCCAATCATGATACTCGAACGTCATATGCTTGTTTTGGGACATATTTTTCTGCCCAGTTGTTGATGCATATATAAGTTCTTGTTTTGTTAGATTTTTGAACTTAATTTGTTGTGATTGTGGTACTTTCTTTATACACAAATAAACAATATTGTATGTAATATTCTGTCTGTTTTCTGTTATTGCAGAACTTTTACCAATTTTAGTTCATTTTTATGTTTATAGTCATAGGTAACTTGAGAATCAACCTTTATAACGTCCCGATTAATGTAGTGAAATTATCAGCTTTTACAGCAGGCTTTTTACCAGCGGGCCACATTCAGTATAATTCAACATCTCTTCAAGTATGTGTACGAACTGATTTATGGACTAATTATCCTCGACTTGGTTTAAATAACACGGACGAATCACCTGTGCGAGGTTCTCCTAGATGTTTTGGCTCCAATTTTTTATTTCTTCTTTTTTTTTTAGGCTTTTAGATTTACGGGCTAAAGCGCTTTGTTTCTTTTGATAAACTCAGAGTTAGCATGCTGCGCTTATACTCGTTAGTGACAGTCTGATGCCTATTATAAAACTGTCTCATATATCGGCCGACGCTATATTACTATATCGAACAATTTTGACCGACTAGCCTAAAAATGGGTTGCTATGGGTCACTTTCAAAAATTTTGGGTTCGAATAGGTAGCAGCTATATCTCATATAACGGGTTAAAGTGGGTTGACAGAGAACGCTTTCTAGCAAAACGGGTTTGTAAGGGTACATACGCTCTTATACGTCTCGGGACCATGTAACACTAACCATCTCCATTTAGTTGACACCAACATAAAAGTGGCTAAATTTGGTCAACTTCACCTTGATCAGATTTTTCTTCAAGGCATGTAAGAATATGAACTTAAGTAGAAGTATTCGTGATAGATCTTTCAAAGAAAGAAAATGGAATCACTTTGCACATTGTAGGATAGATAATTTGGAGCCAACGTTAGAAGCATCCAAGATCAAAATGAAAGTGCTTCCACCTCCATCAAAGAGGTGATAAGTGGATTACCTTGTCTAAACACAAGTTCCATCTTGATACATGTTAAGTAGTGTTGGTGATTTGAGCGTCGTCAAACAATATGGGTAATTGGATTTAGTTAATACCAATGAGGAAATACGAATAGACATTGATATGAGTTAGAAAGCGTGAAATGTACCCTATTACCCTCATTCAAGGGGGGTCGCGTCCCCAAGTGGGGCCCAAAGTGATAAATGTAACACTTGTCAATTTTTGAATCCAAAAACCCGACCCGTTTTAAATTGTTGGATTATCATGAAAGATCAAACTATTTCAATTACGAAACTCTAGGCTGTTTTTTGTGCAATCTACCAAAGTTAATATCAATAAATAAAATAAAATAAATATTTTGTTATGAATTATAGTTATTATAGTGACTCTCCACTTATGTACAATTATATTATAACTTTTCATGTACTTAACATATCTTTGTGTTAATTATGTAATCAACGTAATCAGCCTATATTGAGGGCTCATGCACCATATTGAGATACGAATAAGAAGTCATTTCCCTCATTCTTTCCATATTGCTAACAGGATATAGTTGTTTTACAACATGTTATCAGCACGACTTAATTCTTGATCCTCATTATTTTAATTATTTCAAGCGCTATATACAAATTTATCAACAACGTCTATTTTGTTTCGATTCCACATATTTCTAGACATGAAATATTTTATTGAGATATCTTAATTTTCAGGTACCTGAGGTTTTTCTAGAACCATCATGTCTATCGTCTCTTAAAGAGTACATTTTATTATACATCGACTTGACCAAGATTATTATATCAATTACTAGACGCGGTCATTGACTTGAATTGAGTGACTAAGCTAAGTCACATAAACCAACTGCTGCTCCAGATAAGGGTGGTGTCCAAGAAGGACAACCACATATTAGTAAAGAGTCTATGGCATGCTTAATGCGTGACAGAACAATCAGTTTCATGAATAAAATCCTTGAAAAGGAGCAAGTGATAAATATGGTCAAGTCGATGTATAATAAAAGGTTCTCTTTAAGAGACAATAGACATGATGGATCTAGAAAAACCTCAGGTACCAGAAAATTAAGAGATCTCAATAAAATATTTCATGTCTAGAAATATATGAAATCAAAAACAAAATAGACGTCGATGATAAATTTGTATATAGAGCTTGAAATAATTAAAATAATTAGGATCAATGTAACACCCCGGCTTAAGCAGAAACTCTCGAGTGTGACGTACAAATTGCTTAAAGCACATGTGACACTATTAAGTGATTATATTATCATTAATTAATTTAAACGTCAAGTACATAAGTTTATAACAAGAAATACAAGAAAATTATAAGTACAATTAAACAACTTGTCTATTTGTTTAAATAACCTAAGTCTAGTGTCTTCATCGAACTTCATCTTCTAATAATCGTACCTTTAGCATGTATATAAAATACAATCAACTAACAAGTAGTTGGTGAGAATCATACAAGTTTGATATATATGTAAAAGAAAATCATACAATTCTATGAACAAGTGTAAAGCGCAAGTAAGATCCTTTTCAGTTGGTAACAACCAACGTACTCGGATAATCGTATGCAAAGTCCTTTCTAGTTGGTAACAACCAACACACTCGGATCGGGGTCCCTTTTCCACTAATAACACGGTGGTCCTGAGTGCAAATAGGGGGGGGGGGGAGCGTATGATCATACTTATCGAAACCACCACTTGAAATTGAAATTGAAGCAAGTAAACACACAAGTCCATAATACGAATTGTAGTTTGAAAATGTATAACTAAGTAAATGCTTTGAACAGGATATGCATGCTCTCCCCAAAACATAAAAGCTTTTAAAAAAAGGGGTGCGAGAAACTCACATTTGAAGTTGATAATAAACGAAAGACGAAAGACGAAAGCCGTAAGCGTGTTAACGAAACCGAGGTGATCGAACTTCACGAACTAAAATTAAAACAAAAACAAAGTCTAACTAACGGGATTATAAAAGTTAAAAACTTTGGTTTTAGGAATTTGCATTATTTTAGTATATTCATATTATCATTTTATGGCATAATATTGTATTTAAACTTTAATGGGATTTCAATGAACTATTTTGATATTATTTGATTAATAATATATTATTAATATAGGAATTATGAAGCACGGATTTTATCGAAATTTTATCTTTATTATTAAGTTAACGAAAAGGTATTTAATAATATAATAATTCGGGTTTTACGAACTTTAAGGAATATGAAAAAAATTGAGTTTTTGGATAAAAATGATAAAATTAATTTATAATAAATTTATTTGACTTAAAAAGATTTTATATGATTTTTAATAATTAAAAAGGTTTATTATATAAAATGTAACATTCGTCACTTTTCAAACTCGAAAACCCGACCCATTTCGAATTTTCGATTTTGTATATAAATGTGTGTGTGTATATATATATACATATATTCGTTTCATGTAACGTTCGTTAATTTTTATTTTATTCGAATTTCAATTGGCATTTGTATTCGTTAAACCGAACCATTTCGTCACTTCATTTTAATTGTGTTTAACGCACATCGTTAAAATAATATTCGCGATGGTTTACATTTATCGTTTGTTCGTTCCTTTTTCATATTGTTCAACTATCGTAACTTTGAGGATTTAAAGTTTTGTTTAAACGCTTTCGGAACTATGCGGGTTAATACGAAATTTATCCAAGCTTTATAATTTATATTCCAAGTTTTATCTTAACCTAAAGTACAAGGTTCAAATTGTAATTATACTTTAAACTAATTCTTAAAACAACTTGAAATTACAGGGGCTAAAAGTGTAAGTTGTAATTATAATATTATACTTTTCAAAACCAGCCGTCACCCTCCCAAACCCTCACGTTTTTCCGGCCTCTTATTCTGGCCAACTTCCGGCGAAGACAAGAAATTCCGGCGACACTTAAAAACCATTCAAACATGCGTTTTAACTAAATTAAATGATTAGTATGACCTTTTCCGTCAACGTATAACCCTTAACGGCCTTATTAACGTATAATAACAACGTATTATTGCCAAATTAATCCTCTCAACGGCCGGATTTCTAATAAAACTCATTAACGCCAAATTAACGTTCAACGGCTCAATCCCAACTGTAAATAGATCATATTTCATCATCTTAAGCTGCTCATATCATCTGATTGCACCGATAATCTCCCTAAATACTATAATAATTCCGTCCAAACCCGGTTTCCGGCCAAGACCCGTTCGTCGTCAAATTATAATCTTACCAGGTAATATTAATATGCATATTGATCGTTTTTCATCGTCAAATAAAACCCCTATACTAATTTTTGCAAACATGGAACCAAATCATGGAATCTAGAACCTAGGGTTTTGAGGAAGATGATGAAGTTGGAGTTAAAATATAAATACTTTTTATTCTATTCTCTTAACAAATATATGAACTAGTTTATACTTGTATTCTTAATGTAAACCAGATCCGTTTTGTATTCCGAACCTTTCGATATTATCAAAATGATGAATTTTATGTTACATATTTGTTTTAAAGTTGTTGGATCTAAAAAAATCACCATTTTCGGTTCTTAAAATGCCCCGAAAACGCTCAAAACGAATTCAAGAGACTAAAACTTTACCAAAATGGAGACTTGAAGGACCCATTTGTAGTTTGTGCTTTTTTGGGTCTATAACCAACCCATTTTCATGCAACACCCTTTATGAAAGACCCATTCAACTTACCCTATACACACACACACACCAATCTTCTTCATTTGTGCTTGCTCATTTCCTCATTTCTCTCTCAAATTCTTGAATTTTAAGGTTGTTCTTCATAACTTCTCAATACTTAAAGCTTGATGTTACAACATATATATAATATACACTCCTTGTTTACCTTCGGTCTTTCATTTCTCCGGTCTCGGCCGGTTGAAATGTCGGGCTAGTAAGGCAAGGTTACATGGAGAACTTTGTAGTCCTTGTTTATATATTTAACAAATCTAACCATATAACTTATTATACTTGCTTAACTTCTGCATATTTTAGTTTATTGTTCATATTTGTCAAGTTCCATGGTATTGGGTATGTGGTGACTAGCCTCGGTTTCATCCCGAGTTGAGAACCGAACCAAAAAGCGAACTTTTGTTTAAAAGCTTTTTTGTTAACTTTTTGAATGTAAAACTTGAGTATTATTATTTATAAGTTATTTTACAATTTCCATGGTAATTGGGTATGTGGTAACCATCCTCGGTCTTATTCCGAGTCAAGGACCGATCCAAAAACCGAACTAAACCGAGTTCAATCGCTTAAGACACACAAGTGTGTTTTTAGCCACCAAAACTCATATTTTTCTTCAAGATTATATTTTAAATCAATTTTAGTTAATTTCTAAACATACTTGGCATGTCGGTAACCAACTTGATCTTATAACAAGTTCGGACTGATAAAGTCGTATACTCGCTTAACGAACGTTAAGGTTCTTCACAATAGAACTACATATTTGGTTAAGTCTATTTTGATTTTATTGAGTTATCTCATAACATTTATTATTTTGGGAAGTTAACTTTGAGCTTGGTCAATTATCAAGTCTCGAACCGACTAACCCGAACATTCGTTTAAACCTCGTTTTGGTATTCTTATAACCAAGGGTTTTGCAATATTGCATTTTAACCCACATTATTACTTAACATAGGTTGAGTAAAAAAAGAAAAAAAAACTAATGAATAGAATACCGAGACCCGGTTTCGAGTAAACTTATTTTATAAAACTCGTTTATTTAGTTTCTCAAATATTTACATTTTAAATCCTAAACTTTATTTATTTACTTTATTTTATTTTAAACCCTTCCAAGACTACCTACTAGCACAAGACCCGTTTAATATAGGTCTTGCTCGTTAAACCGATTTCCCTGATTATTCACGACACTATCTTTCAAGTTACTTGTTAATGTGAGTACTTTTTCATCCCCCGTTTTCCATCTTTCGTCTTAGGGGTGGCATTGCATACTTATTCAAATTCAAATGATTTATACTTGAGTCTTAAACCACAACACTTACTGTATATGTTTACTTAAATAAATGCTCGATTTGGTGTTATATGCTTTACATGATTATGTGCAAATTCTTGAATGCTAAGGCGGGTAGCCTCATCAAAGTATGATCATACGTTAATTCCGAGTATATATGGTATCCCCATATAGAAAAGTGTCGTCAATGTATTCTTATTGACGATTTCATTATTGTCATCAATGTATTCTTATTGACGGTTCGTCAATGTATTTTTATTGACGGTTTTATTATCTAAATTTTTGCTATTATTTATTGTTTTCATATACTGGTTGTGGATTTCAGACTATATACTTATTGTCCAAAACTATGAAAATTGCTCACCAACCTTTGTGTTGACAAACTCTATTTTATGCAATGTTACAGGTTTGATGTTAGCTTGATTGGATTACTTGAAGAAACTTATCATCTTGGCTTTAGGATATTAGAAAATGAAAGAACAAGTTATTTGTTTATCTATCTATTTGGCATTTTGTATGAACAATTGTTGTGTTATTTATGATGATATGGATTTAAAGAGTTGTTTAAATATTGTAACTTTATAGTGTCGTTGTGCAATGAGCAATCATGTCGCGCCTCGACGTTTCCGCCTTCATTGGTCAGGGTGTGACATGCCTCAATAAGTATGATCATACGCCCCCTTTGCACTCATGACCGTTTTGTTATGAGTGGAAAAGGGACTCCCGATCCAAGTACGTTGGCTGTGGCCAACTGGAAAGGACATTGCATGTGAAGTAGTTTAATTATCACAAGTTTCATGGAATTGCAAGGTTTTTATGTATTTATTCAAACTTGTGGGAACTCACCAATTATTTAGTTAGTTGACCATATTTTATATATATGTTACAGGTACAAACATTAGAGGATGATACTTGGAGAAGACACTAGACTTAGGTTATTGAAACAAATGGACAAAATGTTTAGTTGTATTTATATTTTCTTATATTTCTTGTTTACGAACTTGTGTATATGATGCTTAAACCAATTAATGATAATATTGTCACTTAATAGTGTCACATGTGTTTTGAACAATCTGTACGTCACACTCGGGCGTTTCCGCTTTAGCTAGGGTGTTACATAAAAGAAAGAGGTTTTTTTTTTTTAAAAAAAATATCAAAATGTTCTGAACCAGTTCGAACCCGGGTCTTTATGGCCACACACACACAACACAACCACTAGACCAGCTTGTTTAGTTGATAAGGAAACAATAATAGATTAACGTATACTAAACTTCAAGAGTTCATCTTATCCATTGAAACACTATATTTCAATTCTCCAATTCGTTCCATGTTCGTTGAAATTAAGCTAGGGGTTTAATTTGTGGCTAAAAACTATTCAAATGCACATAAAGGTTACCTCAAAAAGTAATGAATTGATAGAGAACTATGGTTGCTGGAAAATGAACTTGGAAGAACAAATACGGGATTGCAGAGTGTATGTTTGATGAAATTGTTGATATGGACGAGCTTAGTTGGATGATTACGTCCTATTTATAGTGTAATTTGGAGCGTATGATGTTTAATTGCACGTTATTGTGTTTCATTTAAAATCCGACAGCTCTAGAATAAAACACGGATTAATGGTCGCTATAACGCATTATTGATGATGATGATTAATCGTTTATTAGTGTTTGCTGTTACTGGAGAAAATGTTATGAGATTTAATTAGTATATAATGCGTGCATTGACTGTCTTTTTATGGTTGGCCGGAAAGACGTGGTCACCGGACGGCAAGGTTGTCGGAAAGACTGTCAAAGGGAAAAGGACGGGTGGGTTTAACGAATATGAATCTCAATTCAAATAACAATTAACGAATGTCATATAAATACATGAAACAAATTTTGAGATTACAATATATATTGTATACGTTTATAAACAAAATCGAAAATTCAAAATGGGTCGGGTTTTCGGGTTTGAAAAGTAACGAATGTTACAGGATTCACAACTTTTAGAAATTTCATCCCGAAGTTAAAATAAAAGTAAAATTTTATAAGAAAACAACTAATACAAGGATTTGTTAAAAGTTTTAACAATTTTATATATACATAATTAAATAAAAACAATAACGTCGATCTTTGAATGGTCGGAAAGGTGCCACAAATGGGAAATATAACAAGGACACTTATATATAGGATGTACCAGCGACATATCCACCATGCCCTTATCATACTGCACTTGTCCCGTCTTTCAAAACCATTCCAGGTTTCGAGTTATTGCACACAACCGTACTTATTATGTCTTCCATGTGAGGACTTGGATAATTACATGTCGACACATAATTACATTTACCATCGGATGGTCCACATAATTCGTCCCATTGTGTGGGTTTTAAGATAAAATAAATTCTTATATGAAAACTTTTAAATCAAGAACAATAAACCATAAGCATTAAAAATAACAAAAGTATATAAACAAGTCTTTAAGGTCAAGGATAAGCGAAAATATTAGGTCAAAATAAATGAAACCATAGAGGTTTCAACAAAATAAACGATGTTATTAAAGTATTAAACGGAATAAGAGAAATTCTAAAGTAACTTAAAATTATAAGGATAATCAATATAATTAAACGAAACATTGGAGTTGAGAATAACAGAGTAAATACATGTGGCATTGAGCAAACAAAATATAAACACGTTAAACAAATGAAAAAATCAAATAAAATATCAATGTGAATAAAAACAACATTGAGCTTAAGAATAACAAAATAAATAATTGAAACTTCGAGATCAAAGTAAAACGTTGGTCTCAAATTGATGAAACATTGAGATCAAGAATAACAAATAAATCGATGAAAGATTGTGCGAAAGAGAACCAAACAAATAATCAACACAATTCATGTAAAAATACTTATAAACTCTACATGTACATGTGACCTCTGTTAGGTAGCTATAAACATAGCCCCAGTTTTAAGCAAACAAATTCGTTCAGGGGTAACCGGTCATAGATAGTCAATGTAGAAATACGGTTTCTATCAGATAACTATGCACATAAACATGTTCATAGTCTCAATTTCCACTAAACGATTACGTTTATGGAAAATCGGTTATAGACCGCGAGATTGAAATAACAAAAGTAAATCGATTCAAAACTGAAACTATAAATGATATATGAAAATAGCTCACTAATCAACGAATAAGCAAACTCAACATAAACTTTGCGAAAAACCTTCGAAAGAATTCGATACTTAAATTATTTCGATTATATTCAAACAGAATAATATATATATATATATGGGGAAGTATAAAATAAAAACTTGATGTGTGTCTAATAACCCTATAAATATGACCCTCACAACTAAGCTTTAATATTAAAACGAAAATCCTAAAACCACACACAACCGGCAAGTGTACCGATCGTAAGTAGTATAGACTTAGGAAGTCCGAGTATCGAACACGTGGACACGTAAGATATGTGTGTCTGAGGCGGGGCCTCCACCGGGGTCACTGGAAAACTCCCCAACATGAGTCATGATCGTATCAATGAAGCATAGGGAGTCATCAGTCGATTTGGGATGCTTAGGTGACTGTCGAACGTCAAACATGACGTTCTCATCCCCGACTCGAAGGATCAATTTGCCATCACGAACATCAATCAACGCATGCGCGGTGGCCAGAAAAGGTCTGCCCAGAATGAGTGGAACATTATCGTCCTCATTCATGTCAAGAATAACGAAGTCCACCGGGAAAATGAACTTACAAATGCGAATGAGCATGTTCTCAACAATCCCACGCGGATACTTCACGGAACGATCAACAAGCTGGATACTCATCCTGGTAGGCCTCGGTTCGCCTAAACCCAGCTTGCGATACACAGAATATGGCATGAGATTGATATTGGCACCAAGATCAGCCAGCGCATGAACCACTGTATCATCACTCAAGGTGCAGGGAATTGTGAAACTCCCTGGATCGGCTCTCTTCTCTGGTAACTTCCTCTGTAAGATAGCAGAACAATTAGCACTCAAAGGGGTGGAAGCGGCCTCAGCTAACTTCTCCTTGTTCGATAGAATATCCTTAAGGAACTTTACGTGTTTAGGCATTTGATTGAGTGCCTCAAGGAATGGGATATTGAGGTAAAGCTGTTTCAAAAGATCAAGGAATTTGGAGTTCTTCTCCTCATCTCTATCCCTACGGACTCTCCCGGGGTATGGCAGTCGGGGTTTGTAAACTCTCGGTGGCCCGCTCGGTGACTGCTGTTTCTCGGCCTGTGCTGAACTCCCTGGGCTGCTCCTCTGATGCACCTGGGCCGGCGGAGACTCCATCTGAATCTCCTCATCCACCTGCTCCTCTCCATCAACTGCATGCTCCTCGACAACTTCTCCTCTAGACCTCTGCTGAATCCCGGGCTCATCTCGTGCCCCTGCACCGCTCTTCGTTGTCACAGCCTTCACGAATCCTCTCGGGTTCTGTTCGGTATTACTCGGTAGCGTACCCTGTGGCCTCTCATTTAAGCGACTGGCAATCTCCCCCATCTGCCGCTCGAGATTCTGAATTGACGCTACCTGATTCCTCATGAATTGCTCGTGCTCTCGAAACTTCTCCTGCGTCTCCTTGTGTCGGGAATCCTCACGCGTCATGAGCTGTGACAACATCTGTGTCTGTTGTGCCATCATCTCCTCCAAAGTGGGCTTCTTCTCCCCGCTGCTCGCTCCCTCACCAGCATCCTGAAATAAACTCTGGCGTTGCTGAAAACCGGACTGGCCGCCGCTCCTCCAGTTGGAGTTCTGATTGCCTCTCCATCCCGAATTATAAGAATTGAAATAATTTGGATTTCGGTTTGGATTTCCTATGAAGTCTATGGCCTCCTCTTGGGAACTGACTGGGCATTGAACGGTATCATGCCCACCTCTGCAGATCTCACACAACTTGCTCTTCGTTTGCATGTCCTTTACCATCTTCGCCAATGCCTCGACCTGTGCCGTCAGTGCGGTGGTGGTGTCCACCGAATGCATGCCTCGTGAGATGGAATCAACGGTCTTACCTCCTCTGGCGGGTGGTTTCTGGTACCCACTCATAGCTAGCCCATTGAATAAAGCGATACACTCATCGGGGTCCTTGGTTGTCAATAGATTTCCTCCCGCCGCCGTGTCGAGCATACTCTGCGTCGCGTACGTCACTCCATTGTAGAACTTTTCGACGACCGCCCAATCTTGCAAGCCGTGGTTCGGGCACAATGCTAATAGATTCTTGAATCGCTCCCAGGTCTCGTAAAAGCTCTCTGTGTCCTCCATCTGGAAAGAATGTATCTGGTTACGCAAACGAGCGGCCTTAGCCGGAGGATCGTATTTTTCAAGAAATTGGGTCTGCATGGCAGCCCAAGTAGCTATAGAGCCCTATGGGAGGGACTCGAGCCACACTCTCTTGATCAGCGAGAGAAAACGGAAAGACGAGGAGCTTAACGGCGTCTTCGGAAACGCCCGCAAGATGGAAAGTGTCGCAGATACACACGATATGGGTGAGATGAGAGTGCGGGTTCTCATGAAGCAACCCGTGAAACTGAGTAGAATGAGCAATGGTATTCAGCATGTTCGACGGGATCTGCCAGTTCGTCGCAACTCCAATGGCGGGTGGTGCGATGCTGGATCTCGCGCCAACATTGGCCGGTCGAGTCCAGTCCGCAACTGTCCTCCTCGGTGGTGAAATGTCGCCCATGATCCTATCCCTATCGTCGGGGTTAACGGATGAAGAAGTGGATGAAGGTGAAACGGGACGACGTCTCTCACGAAACTCTCTCTCTGGCTCAGGAAATGCTTCCGTGTCGGGTGGTCCTAGAGATCGAGTCTGTCGCATAAAACTATAATTAGGAACAATATTATCTAAACTATTCTAACAAATAAGCAAAATAAAACAAAAATAATTACAAGTAGCATAAAAGGTAACGCCTAAAACCTTGTCCCCAGCAACGGCGCCAAAAACTTGATGTCTGTCTAATAACCCTATAAATATGACCCTCACAACTAAGCTTTAATATTAAAATGAAAATCCTAAAACCACACACAATCGGCAAGTATACCGATCGCAAGTAGTATAGACTTAGGAAGTCCGAGTATCAAACACGTGGACACGTAAGACGCTAACGATTACTAACCCTAGACAAGACCTACTTTAGAATAATATTTTATTGATTTTTGATTTTTACTTACTTAACTGGACTAACTGGACTAACTAACAAAAGTTACCTAAAATGGAAAACTTAACGGGGAACTAACTGTGTTGACTTAGGATGGAGAAAAACGTCTACCTAGGTCTGAATCAAATTGTAGGCCTAACAAGCTAATGGATTGAATGATATATAGACACCAGTCCCTAAAGATGGCACGACTAAGGATCGCTCGGGCTCACTAGATTACCTCTCGGTCTCACACAACAAACCCTAACTACTCAAAATCGGCTAAAACGACCTAACCGGGAAACAATTGCTAACGTGTTCTAATGAAGGATCACCTCTCGGTCTCACCAACACTCGACCCTAATGGCAATGAATACTACATAACCAAGGATAGAGGAACAATTCAACTTAAACCAAAATAGATCAACTAGTCGCTCAAAACTCCTAAACCTGACAAGAAATGAACTCGCTCTCGCGCAATCCTTATTCTAGCATGCAAAAGCAATGAGACAACCCTAACTTCCTATCACCTCTCGGTCTCAAGGAAGGTGTTTAACCGCTGTACATAATCCAATAAAACATGCAACAAAACCCTACGGTTGTTCCTACCGCAAACAAACCCTAAACACAAAGTCTAGAATCAAACAATGCACTAATCAATCAATACAAAACTAATCAATCAAAACACGGGGTTTATGCAATGAATCACCAAAATTTCCAGCCTTTAAACACAACTTATTTCATGTCTAAATCAAACTTTACAATAGCAATTCAAGTCTATCAATCAAACAATCCAACAAGCTCATCAAACACTAACAAGAATCATCATTCCTAGGTAGAACTAACAAGTTTAGCCAATAATCATCTTTGGATAACCATGAACAATTAATAAACACATCAATAAACTCATCTCAAACATTAATTCAAGCATTCAGTAATCAATACTAATCAATAACAAGTCAATATCCCAAGTAATTGCAAAACTACTAAGTAATTGAACAAGTAATTCAAGGTATATGAACAATGAAAAAGATGTAAGGATATGGAGATGTTCCGGGCTGTTTCTTGCTGTCAGAAACGATGGGGATTCAATCCTGAGGCTTGGTTCTTGTGTCTTCTTCCTTCCCTAGCCGCCACAAGACTCCAACCCTAGCACACAAAACTTTTTTTCTTTCTTTTCTTCCTGCCCAAAACTGCCGATCGCAGCTGTCGCCAGCCCCCTAGGGTTTTTTTCTTTTTTATATTATAGTATAATAGTATGCTTGGGCTTTTCCATGATGTAACGGACCGGGCCTTGAGTTTTTACTTGAAAAAGCATGCGTGAAAGGCTCGTAAACTACTCCAAAAGCTCGGTTTCTTCTTCCTTGTAACCAATAACCTACAATATGAATAAACTTACGTAAAACCTATATAAAACGAGTAAAAACATATAAAATACAATACATGTTGAACCAGATTTTTAGTTATTGATATAGCGACCGAATTGTCAATGTAAATGGGAAAAGTAAGAAACTTCAAACCGTAATCCCGCAGATGCTACTGGATCCGGAGAACCTATGAACAGCAACTCGAGGCCTCCATGTACTCCACTTCGGCTGTAGAAGTTGAGACCGTTGTCTGCTTATTACACTGCCAGGAAACAAGCCGTTTTCCTAAGAATTGGCAACCCACTGTTGTAAACTTGAAGCTGATATTGCATCCTCCGTTGTCCAAATCAGTATGAGCGGTGAGATCAAACTAATCTTTCTCGGGGTACCACAACCCGATGTGGGGATTTCCCCTCAGATAATGTAAGATACGCTTAACTACCGCCCGATGAGTCACTCGGGAACTCGATTGGTACCTGGCACATAAACAAATAGCAAACATTATATCAGGACGTGATGCAGTCAAATACATAAGAGATCCGATCATTGCTCGATACAGGGTTGGATCAACGGTATCCTCCAATTCATCCGGTGATAAATTGTGACCCAAGGGAAGAGGTGTCGAAGGGATTTTTTCGGCAGATATCTTGAATCGGTTCAAGACATCGTTCACGTATTTTGCCTGATGGATAAAGATTCCGGAATCAGACTGGTGAACTTGTAATCCCAAGAAGAAGCTTATCTCCTGTAAGACGCCGAACCTCGGGAATCCTACAGTTGGTAATCATATTAAAAAATTCTCAAAAATTTAAAACCAATCATGCTCATGTAATTAAAATCAGTTTAGAGTAATCAACAGCGGAATAAATAACATCAAAATTCCCAAAAACCAGAAAAAGTACCAAAAACCAAAATTTAAATGCATATAGTAATAAATTAAAAGAAACAGTTTGCATTATTAATTCTTCGACTATATATACCTTCAACCGTCCGAGTAGTCTCTAGCACGTCCAAGCGGTAATCTCCAATCCTCAACCTAAAAATCAATCTAACATACACACAAAGTTAGCTTGAGCTGAGTGAGTTCAAGTTTTCCATAAGTAACATCCAATAAACAATTTAACTCCATAAGTATATAAATGTAGGAGAAAATCATAAGTAATTAGATATATAACTTTCCTTGGTCAAGTCATAGATAAATAAAATAATAAATAACTCTTCTTGATCAAATCATAAGTAAATAAAACATTAAACATCTTTTCTTGATCAAACACACAACACGGGTCTCCTCACCCCGGGTCTTCACCGAGTAATATATTTGACCCGGCCGCAGTTTAACAAAACCCAACAAAATCATGCAACACGAGCCTCCTCACCTCGGGTCATCCCCAAGTAATATATTTGACTTGGTCACAGTTTAATAATACAAAAGTCACGCAACTCGAGCCTCCTCACCCCGGGTCATTCCCTAGTAATATATTTGACTCGGTCACGGTTTAACATACCTAAACACGCGATACGGGCCTCCTCACCCCGGGTCTTCCCCAAACAATATATTTAACCCGACCATGGTTTAGCAGGACCGTGGGCCTCCTCACTCCGGGTCATCCTCAAGTAATATATTTGACCCGCCAGGACATAAACATGCAACACCGGCCTCCTCACCCCGGGTCTTCCCTGAGTAATATATTTGACCCGGTTACAGTTTACCCACACATACACATCCACATATGCACTTACCAACATCTAATTCAAGCATTCAACCAAACCATATCATCACATTCAATCCATAAATAATGGATAATCTAGGAATTAATACTAGGCCTAATAGTATCCTCGAGCCTAGACCATAAATAATGTATGTAACTTAAGGAATATAAGACCATAAACGAGTCTAAAATATCCTAAGTCATAGAAAATAATTCAAACATAGCTTTCAAAATGCACAATCACGAATAAGACCATGTAATACCATCCAAATAGTTTAAGCGATTAAAATGGGGTAAAATTTGTAATAGGGTGTGTATGCTAGCCCAAAACGTAAAAAGATTAAAAAGAGCATCATGAACTCACCTGATACGAGGCACACAATCAACAAAAAGCTAGAGAATCCCTAAGTCAATCCACAATCACAAGCCTACCGGATTGCACACAAAACTTACTAACCAAACCTTATCGACTCGTTTATCCTACGAGACGTTCTAACATGGTTCGAGTTACATAAAGCCTCGACCTCAAAAAACTCAATCATCACAGCCCCCGGGGCCCTACATTTACCAACACGACCCATAAATACTTCCGGGAATAAAGAATTCCTAAATTACCCCTGGAAGCACTAGATTATACTAACATGCGCGTTTAAGAGTTGTTTAGGCAATTAACATCCAACTCAGCCCCGTGTGGACCCAATATGATAAATTCAAATCCAACAAATCCACACAATGCTACAAGAGTCAAATGGGTCGGTAACTCGCAAGAACAACGCACCACTAATCAATAAACACGAATGCGCGTTGTACCGACCCGTTTGAGTAACCGACAACCAATTCAGCCCTAATACTTATAAAAATCATTTTCCAACAGCCCGTACATTAAACCGAAGCTATCTGAACTGAATTGGTCATCACTTACTTTATCCCTCGCGTTAAACGTAACAAATCACCCTTGTAGACAACTGAAAACTAGTTTTCAATCTATTGATAATTGATTAATCAAACGAGCTTCATAGCCCACGATACTAAGGTAAAACACATATGACATACCTAGGAAGATGACGGAGCAAAACCTCAATTCAAATAGCCCCGACAAGAACACAATTGAGCATCCACCGGTTAAGCTTAAAACGAACTTATCGATCAATAACAAGTAAAACATGCGGATTTTAGCATGCGAAGATGCATTTATTTACATAGGATAATCTTTGAAATAAATTATTAAATTTTTACCAGACTTTAATAAATATCTTAGGTTTATAAAAATATTTTTATTATATTTTTCTAGTGGATACAAAAATCATAAAAATTCCTCCAACACAGAAAGATATGTGCAGCTATTTTAGTGCGCAACAAAATGGTTTTATTTTTATTGAAATCATTACCCAACCAAATTAACAATTCCAATTGGGTTTGATTCCTAACTCAAAATATTAAATTTCAGAGGTGGAACCAACCAATTTTGAATTGTCGAAAAAGAATTATGATGTCGGGAAGACAGACCAGAATCCGTCATCCCGCATCAGCTTTGACACTCGATCTTATAAAATCATAAAAACCATTCAAATCTCGTCCAAAAATTACATATTATACCTTTCTGGAAACTAGACTCAAAGTAGAACATTATAGAAATAAGAATCAATCAAAAACAATAAACTTTCATCAAGTTACAGACCGAGCAATAAACGAGTACGATTTTATAATCAAAACTCAACCCTAACGTGTTCAACAAAGGGTTTAATGGTGAAAAAGAGTTATACTAAGATATAACCGACCTTGAATTAGACTCGGGAGGGCTGGAACTTGGCTGGAGCTACACGTAAAATGAGGTGGTGGTGGCTGGAACTTGCGATCGGCCAGGCTAAGGGATGAGGGGACTAGTTAGTGTTTTTGTTATAAAAATGATACACTTAGGCCCTCTTACTTGTAGAAAAAGATGTCTTGTGTCAAAATTTGAATAACACGATATAAAAGAATGAAAAGGAGGTCCCCGAGGAATGCCAGATCGAGTCCCGGTTAAAATACAAACTTTACATAGCTTACTTTCTTATTAATGAAATTTAACTGGCGTTACATCTCCCCCATCGAACTCATCTCGAATTTGGTTTGCATCGTCATCTCGAAATCTTTGCACAAGCTGTCGTTCATCGAACCAAAAATAATATCGTCCACATATATTTGGACGAGGAGCAGATCGTCACCCACAGTTCCCCTCTTGAACCCACTATCAATCAAATGGTCAGCCAACGTGCTGTACCAGGCTCTCGGGGCCTGGTGTAAACCATATAGAGCCTTGTTCAAACGATAAACACGCTCAAGTTAGTCTGGATCCTCAAAGCCGGGAGGCTGCTTTACGTACACTTCTTCATGAATCTCTCCATTCAAGAACGCCGATTTAACATCCATTTGATAAACTTTAAAGTTCTTGTAGGCTGCATAGGCTAGAAATATGCGTATCGCTTCCAATCGTGCCATTGGAGCATACACTTTAGTGTAGTCAATGCCTTCTTGTTGATTATATCCTAAAACGACAAATCATGCCTTGTTTCTCATGATAACCCCACGGTCATCTTTCTTTCACTTATAAACTAATTTCGTCGGTATAGCCCTTTTTGCTCAGTCGGGTTTGTCAATAAGATCCCATACACCCAGTCTTACAAACTGCTGCAGCTCCTCCTACATAGCTTCAAACCAAGACGGTTCCTTGAGTGCCATTGTGACACTTATTGGTTCTATCTGAGATAAAAAGCAAGTGTATTGTGCAATGTTCAGAATCCCCATTGAGTGCAAATCCGCATAAGCACATAAAATGGGATCATCTGAAGGAGATACGTTACAATCAACCATATCATCGCATACATTAGCCAACCGGTGTCTTGTTCGAACACCGTCGTTCACATCCCTAATTATCTGTTCCTACGGATAATTAGTGTGAATCCTTAAAGAAGGATTCACAGGTACAGATACATTATCACCAAGATTGGTGATATTTTTCTCTACTGTGTCTAAAGAGACAGATGATGATACATCATCAACTAGAATTGGCTCGTTTGTTTCTTGAGCTTCATTTAATGGAATTGAACACGAGTCAACAAAATCAGCATCATCGAAGATTTAGAAACATCATTATATGTCTCTGATACGTTAGGAGTGTCATTCACATCAACGGTTGAAGAACTTGGAATAGGAAGACATCGTTCTTCCAGATTCGATCGAACAAAGTCTTCAGGTATCTCCTCAACCGCTGGTGTAAACGAATTAAATAAACCATCATAGTCGAACATCCAATCAGGACCTGTACCAGCTGGAGGTGTAGTGTAGCTTTGACAGTCTACGTGATACCATTCTTCTACACATACCGAAGAAAGATTGAAGATTCGATTCTTAGGAGAATTATAACCCAAAAAGTAACCCTCAAATGCCTTTTCATCAAATTTCCCAACATCTCTCTTCAACACTATACATGGACACCTGAATGGTTCCAAATACTTTAGATTAGGTTTACATTTATTCAGAAGTTCAGAGCTTGTTTTCTTCAACTTCTTTACAGTTAGGACGCGATTCAAAGTATAACATGCCGTATTCATAGCTTTGTTCCAGAATTGAACGGGAAGCTTAGAATCAGCAAGCATTGTTCTAGCAGCTTCTATCAATGTTTGGTTCTTCTGTTCAGACACACCGTTCTATTAAGGAACATACGACGCACTGAATTCCTGATGTATTCCTTTTTGAATATAGAAGAAATCCAAAACATTGTTTTTGAACTCAGTTCCATTATCACTTCGAATACGTCTCACTTTCAGTTTGTAAAGTGATTCGATCTTTGTGATAAGGGACTGAATTAAAACAGGTGTATGATCTATAGAACCCATAAATAAAACCCATGAATACCTTGAGAAGTCATCGGTTATCACCAAACAATAAAAATCACCCGCAATACTAGCACGATTCACTGGACCAAATAAATCCATGTGAAGTCATTCCAATGGCGTGATAATCGAGTTAACCGATTTGCACGGGTGTGACTTTTTCTTTTGTTTCCCCTTCTTGCATGTGACACAGTGATTGTTCAATTTGAAGTTCTTAAGGGTTGCTCCATCTACCAAATCATTTGTAATAAGATGATTCATCTTGCGAACATGGATGTGCCCCATGCGTCGATGCCATAGAATCGAGTCTTTTTCCGTAGCTTTGGAGACAAAACACGTTTCAGAGGGTGAAACATTTACATTAAAACTCATGTCAAGGACATAAATATCATTTGATCGAAATGATCACATGACAACCATTTCTTCAGGAATTGTTTATCTCGGTTGAAGGATAACACATTCATTATCTGTGAAAATAGTAGTATATTTCTTATCACAAATATGTGAGACACTTAACAGATTGTGATCTACCTTTTCACAGTAATTAACTCTCTCAAATGTAATCATCCCATTTGAGACTTCTCCTTCTTTTGTTATCATTCCACCATTATTACCAGCGAATGCAACATAACCTCCTTGAATATCTTTGACATTATTCAGAAGATCAAGGTTTCCGGTAATATGCCGAGAGCATCCACTGTCTAATATCTACTTGTGACCTGATACAGACTTGGATGAACTCTGCACAAAAAGTAAAATGATTAGTTCAAAAAGGCAGCCCAAGCCTTAGTCTTGGGCTCTCCTTTTGAGATTTTCGAAGATAAGTTTAAATTAACACTTGCATTTGGTACTTGAGAATATGTTACGGGTTTCTTGGTTTTCTTCTTCAGGTAGCCGTCACGAATTATTCCCGAGTCCGTGTTCTTACAAACAGGTTGAGCATGGTCAATGAATTTTTTTATTACATTAGGAACTTCAACCCGAACCACTTTCCTCGGGTTGACGTTTGAATACATTATGAAAGATTCATCAACTTGAGATTCTTTTGATTTATAATTACTTTCAACCATTGGAATAGATTGTTTAGATGACAACTTGATATTATCAACCTTGGCTTTGCATTTCTTAGCCACATGACCAGTTTCATCACATTTAAAGCATAAATGAGAGTCTAAACCTTTTTGTGGTGTAACACTTGTCTGGCAATCGTGTGAAGATTGAGAAATATCAATTTTTGGTTGCTCAACGGCTACCGACTTTGAAACCTCATGAGTTAATCCCTTTTTATGTTTGTAGAATTCAAGACTGGTTGTTTTCGAAGAATTCTCCAATCCCGAAGATTTCACAAACTTTACAGGTTGAAAAACATTTGCAACAGGTTTCGTTTGAACATTTTTAGATTTAGATTTAAGAAATCTTTATTCAAGGTCGGCAACCTTTGAAATATCATCTTGAAAAATGCTTTCAATCATTTCTGGCCTAAGAAGATACAATGGAACTTCTTTGTCCGAAAACATTTTTGATAAGCCTTTTATCTTAAACACTTTTCCTTTTGTTGACTCTTGTTATGGATTGATGAATTTCATCAAATCCTCATCAGACACAGTAGGCTTATCTGATTTCTTTACATTAACAGAACCTTTCAACCTTTTCAAAGACTCACCAGAGGTCTTCGAACCATACACAGCTTGTTCGAATTCCTCAGGTTCACACAGAATATGATTGTCAGAAGGTATGCTATTTTTTTTGACAAAACTTCCGGTTCAGTTAATTCATCAATTGAGCCGTCCAAGTAATTTCAGTAAAGACTGAATTACTTTTAATATGAATCGGTTCATGAATTGTGGATTTAGTTGTTTCAACATTTTCAGATTTGACTGAATCAACAACAAGCATTTCTGGGTTTGCAGATTGCTCTACAACATGAATGCTACTGTAATCTCATTTAAATGGAGGAGGAATCTCAACATACCCCAATCCTGCTTTACCATTTTTCTTATGATTATTATTGACTTCAATAATTTCGTTTAAGAGAAATGAGGAGTCCCGAAATTGTCGAAGTTTATTTTTTAATTCCAAAATTTCATTCTGTAACTTGGTAACGCAGGTTTGAAGCTTGAGAATTTCTTGAAAATGTTGTTCAACTAGCACAATTTAACAGTTCACTTCAAGTTTTAGGTCATGATTGCTAACAGACAAATTTTTAATTTTAAGTGTCGATCGCTCCAACAATTTGGATTTTTGTCTGAAGTATTCGTTGACCATGAAAAGTTCATTCATGAGTGTAGTGTTATGTTGTAAAGCTGACTCAAGTTTGACTTTGATTTCAACACAATCAGCACACTCAGTAACAACTTGTGAAGTTACTGTCTCCTGTGATTCATTTAAAGATACATTAAGTGAAGATTTAGTACATACCTCTTCAATCTTTGCCATACAAGCAAAAGATTCGGTTTGCTCAGGTTACCGATGATCAGAATCAGTCTCTGAATCAGACGTGTCACTTCCATCTGATAAGTTATCACCGCTCGCATCTTCAAACTGTTCGACTGGTTCTACCATAGCAAGGTTTGCTTGGTTTACCATCAGTTGTTGAGACCAATCCAATCCTTCATTGGCAACAAGAGCTTGTTTGTTAGCATGCTTATTTTGATCCCCTTCTGATGATTTCTTTTTATCGGTTCTAGATGAACTTTTTCCTGAAGATCTCTCAGCATTACGAGGACCCGTGTATTCTTTCCTTGGCTTATCACATTCTTTGGCGAAATGACCAAAGTCTCCACAATTGCAGCAATTGACTTTCAATTTGTCCAATCTAACCCTCTTGTTTAGAGTCGGTAGATCCTTTCCCGTTCGTTGCATGAATCGTTTCACTTTCCTTACTATCATAGCTATATTCCACTTAAGATCCATATATTAACTCTAGATCATCAGGGTCGATCTGGTCATAATCCTCATCAGTTAGTTCACTAGTTGCAGTCTTACTCCCAACAAGTTGTTCGAAAGATGACATAAATGCACTTATAAATGCAAACTGCTGCTCTGCTTCTTTCAAATTAACATTTGTTGCAGAGCTTAAGGGACTTGCACCTGATCCTGAATTTACCCCTGACGCCATAAAATATACATTAGGCCAGCTATTACAATTAAAAGACTCTTCTTGTCATGTCTATGTGAAGAATGCGGTGATCGGGACTAAACTTGAATTATTACTTGCAGGTAACGAACCACCATAAAGAGAAGGATTCTGATTCTGATTATCCTTGAACGAGGTTTGGCATTTCAAGTCATATTCTCTCTCTTCTAACTTGTTGATAAATTTCTCGGAAGTGAGTTGATTGTTACGAAAATAACCATTCTCTTTCAACACAAGTAAGAACGTAGAATAAGACAGTGGTAATGCATTCTTCAAAGTGTCAATATTATCCACCTCAGTCGGTTCTAGTTTCACAGTAGTCATTTCGGCAACAAGATGACAGAATCGACTAATCATCTCTTCCACAGTCTCATTTTTCAACAAAGTAAAATTTCGAAATTAAAATTTCACTAGAGTCTTTTTGCTCTCGAGTGTGTTTCCCAAACTTTGAGTCTTCAAAGTAGCAAATAGAGAAGCACAAGTAATTATATTGCTGTATTGATGAAATATGTGCTCGGGCAGTGCCATCATGAGAGTAGAGTAAGCTTTGGTCTCACTTTCAGCATCCTTAATTTCCTGAGCTTCATAATGCTCATGATCCTTCTCAGTCCAACCAAGTGTTTCACTTCGTACAAGAGGTGCCTTATAAACAACCTCTAGAAATCGCACACTACTCGGATGTACTGAACCAAGATGGGCACGAAACCTCGGTTCCCAACGAGCAAAATCAGATAATTTCAGAAGTTTTGGACATTTATTGTGTGACCCAATTTCGTTGTCCATCGATAACATCTGTTGCATTAATGCATTTTGTGAGGCTAAAGCATAACACGTGGCTTGATTTTGAGAAGCCATGATTTCACACGATTGAATAGTCAAAGGACTAAACTTGTGAAATGGTAAAACTTAAGCTCACTATTCACGAATAGCTCACTATTCATGAATGAACACTGTTTTAGCGAATGAGATAATGCGAATGTGTAACGAATGTGAATGATTCCGTCTAACGAATGTGTAACAAATGTGAATGGTGGAAAGGTAACGAGTGAGAATAGCGAATGTGAGGGGTAACAAATGAGTTGAACGAATTTTTGACTAACGAATAAGGACTTAACACTTTTTATACGAATGAAGGTTAACGAATGAATCTGTAACGAATGATCAGTTAGACAGTTTAACGAATCTGTCTTCAATCGCTTTCAAATCTTAACGAATCAGACTAACGAATCAGGTATTAGCCTAACGAATCAGTCTTCAAACTGATAACGAATCAGTCTTCGAATGTTCAAACTATATTAAACATCAATCCTAAGTACAGATATGTCCAACTTAGTCCGAATTCAACAAAACCTATATCAATCCACTCGGAATCCAAATCCGAACCTCACAATACTAGTCCGTTCTCACAACTTGTCCAAATCCAGACTCGATTAAAACCTATTCAAACTTTACTTTAACCGCCATTAATGTCAAAGCTCAATTCAAGCTCAATTCAGTCCAATTACTCCTCAACAATTACTCAATCCGCCATTTACAATCTCTTTACCTTAATTTTAATTTCGATTACACTTAAACGAACTCAAAGTCTCTTACATCTACACTCTGTTTCACCGAATCTTATCCAACACTGATTTATATCAATTCATAACGATATTGATCAAATCCTGGATGAATCAATACCATATATTAATGAAAAATCACGAAGATCCGATCTAGTGGCTTTGATACCATTTGAGATCAATGATGACGTCGTGGTTGTCATTGTTTATTCGATACGATTAGGAAGAATGTTGTTAGTGTGTGTTTCAAAGAGGATTTTGGCAGAGTAACGAGGGAAACATTCAATAATAATAGATCTGATATATTACTGATAATGTTTACAAGTATATATAGACGATGACACATTCGTTAACTTAAACTTTAATGAATGTATCATTCGTTACATTAGATCTAACGAATGAACAGACTCATTCGTGTTTACATTAGTCATAGCGAATGCCCTTCATTCGTTATCACATTCGTTAAGCGGGATTAACGAATGTGGCTTACATATATAAAGAATGTGGCTTATTCATTACGTGGTAACGAATAGCCTTACATTAGAGCGAATGGGAAATTACCAAAATACCCTTTTACATTATCTAGTAATATAATAATATAATAAAGATCGAGACGCCCAAGTCGTGTATCAACAAATATTGTATATTTTTATTTGTAGAACAAAAGCCCTCAATCAATTTTGCCGATTGAGAGAGTCTTGGTGGTCAATTGGATTCAAACCCGTTTAAGGGTATAATAGTCAACAACTTTGACCAATCAATTTCTCATGCTTTTGGTCAGAACCAATGTTCGGTCCAGAAGACTTTTATTTTCGAAATGATTTTAAGTCTACTGACCAAAACCCGACATCCGACTAGCTGTTTGGATTCTAGTCAGTACCAGCTCGCTTAAATGTTTAATTTAACACAACAGGAGTTCTAAACATCCGTTTGGAATGGTTCTAGCGGAAACGAGTTCGTTTTTACTCATATTTTCTTACCTCAAACTTTCAGGTTCAGTTGGTTTGTTTTCTTTCAACACGTTAGTGGATGACACGCTTAATTATTAACTCGTTTATCATTATATTTATTCACTTGCCTTCGATTAAAGGTGAGTTTTGCCATTCCCTATTTTACTGAGTTTTTACAAGTTTTGGGGACATATGCGTATTATCTGTATTTCGTATTATCTATATATTTCAAGCAATAGGAAACGTGTAATTGTGTGTGATTTGATCAAATATACATGTTACGTGCTTTACTAGTGCTTATATTCATTCATTCATATTTTAGAGAGGTCCAACATATTCACATTTGTAGTATGATCATACTATTGACCAACGCCCGATTCGCTTGGCAACAGTCTAACTATATGGTTTGATTTATTTACCGCAATTTACTACGTTTTGTTTATTTATCATATCCTATCATATCATTGCAAAAATGGTGATAATCTCACTCAACTTTATGTTAGCAAACTCTATTGTATTTTCTACGCATATGCAGGTTATCGTGTAAATTGAAGATTGAAGTTTGGACACCTAGACAAGACCTTAGGATTTAATGAAGACACTCATTATTAAAATTTATGTTGGATTATAGTTACTTATTTGAATTGTTTTGCCATACTTGGATATTGTATGCACTCTTTGAAATAAAATAATTAACTTAATAGATATTGTCATTTTTATATTATTATAGTACATTTGAGCTGTGAACAATCGGCTCACGCCTCGGCATTACCGCCTTAGGTTCGGTTGTGACACCCAGACTAGCTATACAGCCCAGTGTAGTATGAGGATTATAATACTATTAAAATATTAATATTATTATAATATTGACTATAGGGACTAAGTGATAGCAAGGGAAACGAACCCCGAGCTGACATCGTACTGAGTACCTACTAAACCATGAGTTTCATGACCCCTCTTTTCAACCTGTTTACGAACTTTAGGGGTGAAAAGAATGTTTATATATACATTTATCTATCTGAAAACAGTACAGTATATGAATTATTTAAATGTTCATATACGAAAAGTCCCCACAAATATAATGATTGATTACGTGTAGATGAAAGGTGATAGTATTATTGATTGATACATTAAATGGAGATAGTACGAATTCCAAAACGTAATGAAATTATACGTGACAACATGTTTATACAAACACGTTATGCAATGTTAAACATAATGAATTGGCGAAATAACGTGGTCTGTAATGGCCATAGGAATAACATTGTATATGAAGGCCATGGGGATAACATGGTCTGTAATGGCCATAGGAATAACGTGGTCTGTGAATGCCATGGGGATAACGTGGTCTGTAATGGCCATGGGAATAACGTGGTCTGTGAAGGCCATGGGGATAATGTGGTCTTTAATGACCATGGGAATAACGTGGTCTGTAATGGCCATAGGAATAGCATGATCTGTGAAGGCCATGGGGATAACGTGGTCTGTAATGGCCATGGGGATAACATGGTATGTGACGACCATGAGAACAACATGGGCAGTGGAGGCCACGAGGTTATTGTGGGCGGAAGGTGGGCCACAATAGTAATAAACTAAAATTGAGTATAGCCCATGAGCCAAGTTCTGCTATAACTAAACAAACTAACTTGATTATGGCATGAATGCCAAGAAAACACTGTGATTATACATATTGTGGGCGGAAGGGGAGCCACAGTGATTGATGGTACGTGGGAAATACTGTATATGTATGTATATATATATACACACACACATATTATGTGGGTAGGAAATACTACACACACACATATTATGTCCGGTTCGTTTCCTATAGCATAGGAAATACTACACACACACACATACACACACACACTACGTAGTGGTTGATTTTACGTGGACCCGTTGTGGGCAGAAGGGGGGCCACGTGGTTGATTTTATGTTGAACCGTTGTGGGCGGAAAGGGGGCAACAGTGGTTGATTTTACATGGAACCGTTGTGTGCGGAAGGGGGGCCACAGTGGTTGATTTTACGTGGAAAATAAAGGCACGTAGTACGAACGAACAGTTACGATTTTATCGTAGTTTTCAAACTTATATCATAAACATACATACGCACGTAGATATAAACTATAACTGTGTTACGTAGAACCGATTTCGTTAAAATTTATGAAACTCACCAACTATTCGTAGTTGACCTGTTTTTAACATGCTTTTCAGGTATTCAGAAAAGTGAAGTAGATTGATTATGTGCTACGTGTTTGGATTATGATCGAGGCTGTGTAAACTGATGCAAGTATGAAGTCAAGTAGTTAACGAATTAGTTTTGATTGTATCACCTAGTTTGTAAAAGATCTTAGAGCAATGTAATATGTTGTAAATTAGTTAGTAATGTTTCTTTATGAACAATGCGTTTGACACCAGTTGTGTCTTTTACATTACCATTTTACACTTCCGCAAGTTGCTTAACGGGGTGTGACACTTCGGCTAAGCACTTCTTGAGATTGGAAATGTGGAAAGTCGGATGAACATTGGAGAGTTCCTCAAGAAGATCGAGGCGATATGAGACTCTACCAACACTTTCAACGATTTCAAACGGGCCAATGAAACGAGGAGATAACTTGTTTCTTTTACCAAAACGAACTACTCCCTTCCAAGGAGATATTTTAAGGAGAACTCGATTACTAGCATTGAACTCGAGAGGTTTACCGGCGCTTATCGGCGTAGCTCTTTGACGGCTACGAGCGACAAGAATATTTTGACGAATAAGAGCAATCCAGTCGGAAGTTTCTTGAACAAGCTCGGAACCAGTGATTTGCGATTTAGCAATCTGGTTCCAACAAATCGGGGAACGACACTTTCGACCATAGGGAGCTTCAAAGGGTGTCATGCCAATACTAGTGTGAAAACTATTATTGTAGGAAAACTCTACAAGTGGTAACTGGTAAGTGAGTACCCCAATTTCCACTAAAGTCTAGCACGCAAGAGCGGAGCATATCTTCGAGCGTTTGAATCATTCGCTCGGATTGACCATTAGTTTGCGAGTGTTAAGTGGTTCTTAGATTAATATGGGTACCCAAGGTGGTTTGCAACGAATTCCAAAAGTGAGAGGTAAGTCAACCATCACGGTTGGAGATAATGGTCAAAGGTGTTCCATGACGACAAATGATGTTCTTGACATAGAGTTGAGCTAGTTGACTTACGGAGAACTTTTCTCGAATGGGTATGAAGTGAGCCGACTTGGTCAATCGATCAATAATCACCTAAATGCTATGTCACACCCTAACTCAGGGCCTAGGAGTGTGACTGCCAGTTGGCACCTGTTATGTTAATGAATCAGAGTTTATGGGTTAATTTTAGCAGAAGATTTTAAGTTATTATAATATTAATTTGCATTGAAAATTTACTTGGGAATTAAATACCCAAGTTCGTGTTTGCAAAATATTATTTTTATATTACAAGGATTTCATAATCAAAATAGAGCCATCTTGTACTGCGAGCTTCTATCTCCTTGACGACTCTAATCCTTGTTGCTTATCATCAAACTTAATTACCTGCAATGGGGAATAAAATAAGTTAGCTATATGCTGGTGAAACGTTTAACTCCAAAAAGTATTTAAACAACAATCATAATATAAATATAGTTTTCTTGACAAGCTCAACAGAAATATTTCTATTTTCGGTATTTGTAACACTGCCCTACACACACAAGTTTCTCCGAGCCATGTAGCCCATATCATAGAACTAAATATGACTGTTAGCCCGCGGCCATGTAGCCTTTGACTATATAGGCTGAACAGTTATGTTTGCATCCAGACACATGTGTATTTGATCTGAATTCTTTTTATTCTCTAATTTGTATTATAACGTTTTAGAGATCACGTAATCTCATGTAAACGTTTGACTGACTCTTTAAGACAAACAACCTGTTTATCTTATAGTGTATAAATCTGTGTTAACTGTTTGTGAAGGTTTAAAGTATTCACCTGTACCGTCGGTGTGATTGACTCATAAACCTTCTTGAATGTGAATGATATTTAACCTATAAATAAATAGGTTTGAATGATTACCTTGACGGTGTTTCTTGATTAGACTGCAAACCTTAGGTCTGGTTTTAACCTTGATTAGGTTTGTGAATGTTTGTATTTTGAAATAATATATGTATTTGTGTGACGTTTGGCATAGCATGCTTTGGCCCAATAGGTTTTATCACATTGGAAAACTTCTCCAGGTAAGTAAGCAGGTCCAGTGGTTGATTGGGATTTGTGATATAACGTTTACTATACATAAATCCTGTGTATCTTTTATATAATATTTTATTAGTTTTGTTCGGTTTCTTGCAAGATTTGTATACTACTAACATGGTTTTGTAATTTAGGTTCTGGGTTTCGATTGTGGTGAAAAGAAGGAGAAAAATGAGCGAAAACGAGCTAAACCGGAAAATCGGACCATCAGGAAACGAACCGGACCAGATCAGGAGTGAGCCGGACCGGGACCAAGTTAATTGGCCACGCTATGCGGCCAAATAAGGGTCTTTGGTAGTGTAGCGCGACCAATTGCCCACGCTGCGCGGCCAAGGAGGGGTGTTTTGGTAGCGTGGCGCGAGCAAGCTAATTTCTAGAATATTCCGGGTTTTGGGCTTTAATCACTATATAAACACCCCTAATCTAACCCTTAATCAGACCAAAAGTTGCCAGCCGAATTTGGAGAGTTCCCAAGCTTAGGATTGCAACTTTTGGCAGCTTTGAAGTCGAAGAATCATCCGGTGTTGCGCATATTAGTTGAAGACGAAGAACATCACTCACCCACAAATTCACCCGCAAATTCGCCACCACCAAGTCCTAGACCCGTTCCAATGGCCGAGAATAACCGCACAGTGTACCAGCAAGCTTTTGAAGGGTTCCATGGAGATCATTCACCCATTGTCGCTCCCGATATTAATAACCCTAACTCATGGCAGATCCCATCCTATGTCATGAACAACATCACCAATCACCACCAGTTACATGGCCGTGAAGATGAAGATGTACCAGCACACATCAACCGTCTGACCCGTGTGTTCAAAACATTCAACTTGCAAGGTACATTCCTCAAGAAGTACTTTCCACCTGCTAAAGCCTCTCGTCTCCGTGATCAGATCCACTCCTTCCACATGGAGCCGGATGAGGCGTATTACCAAGATTGGGAACGTTTTCAGAATTTGCTTTCCCGTTGTTTTCAACATGGGCTCACACCTTGGACCCTTGTTGAGAAGTTTTACAATGGGCTTACTTATGAGGCTCAAGTGAGGTTTGACACAGCTGCTAGGGGCAATCTGATGGACAGGAAGAACGTGACCGAGTGTAACGAGATGTTTGAAGCCACGAGGCGGGAATTCCAATCCCTTCACCAGTACACCCTCATCTGCTCGAGGTGTGCTCCAGGTTAATCTGGACACTGGTATGGCTGCTGCTTTGGTGAATCTCACCCGAGAGATAAAAGAGTTAAAGACTAAGGTGGATAAGTGCGAGATGTGTAGAGGTGGTCATGGTAAGTTGGATTGTCCGTTGATGAATAATCAGGATGTTGATTTTATGTCTGGTCAGAACAGGTTCCCTAATGCTTACAACAACAACAATCAGAACTGGAACAACTACAAGAATCAGAATCAGAATCAAGGTCAGAATAACTCGAGTTGGCGTCCGGCCGGTGGGCCACCTGGCTTTCCAAGCTCCTTATAACCGAAATCAAGGTCAGTATAACAGTGGAAGTTCTAATGAGCAAGGTTCGGGTAATGGGAAAGATTCGAGTGGTGGAATGGGAAGATTGGTCGAAAGATTCGAGTGATGCAGAAAATCCTTAATAGAGATCAAGTCACTCAAAAGACCCTTGCCGACCATGATTTGCTTTTGAAGAATCAACAATCAGCTATGCTCGACATGCAGCAAACCATTGGTGATATTGCCTGAAAATTGAATGAAAGACCCCTGGGACAGTTTTCAAGATCTACTCAGCTAAATCCGGCCGCTCAAATAAAGGTGATTACTACTCGTAGTGGTAGGATTTTGGGTCCCTTGATGCGACGGAATGAAGTTGAAGTAGAAGATGTAGAGGTGATGGATGAAGAAATCGAGATGGAAGTACCGGGTAAAGTGCAGAACACCGCACCAGTTGCATCGCCAGTAGAAAAGAAGCCGGTTGAAGTCCGGCCATCACCTTTGATTAACCATGCTCGTATCCCATATCCCGCCAGTGCAAAACACCAGAAATATATGCGGGAGTATGGGCACTTTCTTGATATGTTCCGACAGTTGAAGATCAATCTCCCATTCATTGAAGCCCTCCAACACATGCCGAAGTACGCGAAGTTTCTGAAGGACCTGTTGAAGAGGAAGGATAGGTTGGGGGAGGTGACATCAATTCCACTTACGGGAGATTGTTCGGCGGTAGTATTGAACCACGTGCCCGAGAAGTTGTCGGATCTGGGTGTGTACGATTCCAGTTTTGTTTGGTAGTGATGCGATGAGCCATGCATTGGCCGATTTGGGCGCGAGTATTAATTTGATGCCATATTCCCTATACGAGAAATTGGAGTTGGGCGAGCTTACACCGACTCACATGTCTTTATCATTAGCCGATCGTTCGGTTAAGTATCCGTGAGGTATTATTGAGAACTTGCTAGTGAAGGTGGATAAGTTCATGTTCCCGGTAGATTTTGTGGCGCTTGACATGGAGGCCGATGAGAAGGTTCCCATTATTCTTGGTCGACTGTTCTTACGTACTGCAAAGGCACTTATCGATGTATATGATGGGAAGATCACGCTTCGGGTTGGTGATGAAAATGTTACTTATGATGTCGCGAGGTCGATGAAACATCCAAGTGATCAAGATGATTCAGTGGTTCATGCCACTCGGTTTATTTTATTAACTCGTTTATTGCTGCTATTGATAGCTGTTTCGATTATATTTGTGGTGCGGATCTTGTGGAAAGTAATGGTTTGGTAGATTGTGATGATTTGGGTGAGAACGAGTCGGTTTGTGATGAGTTGGCTGGGATTTCGGGTCTACCCGAGATGATAGAGGTGAATGAGATTACTTGCGAGAGTGAGGCGGGTTCTAAGAAGAAACCCGCTCTGTTGGAATTGAAGGTACTCCCGTCACACTAGGAGTATGTGAATCTTGATAAGGGCTCGAACTTGCCCGTTATTGTGTCATCCAAGCTGATGGAAGAACAGAAGTCAAAGTTGATAGACGTGTTGAAGCTACACAAAGGGGCGATTGCATGGAGACTTTCCGATATTCAAGGTATTAGCCCCGCTTATTGCACACATCGGATTTTAATGAAGGATAAGTACAAGCCGGTGGTGCAACCATAAAGACGTCTCAATCCGAATATGCCAGAGGTGGTAAAGAAGGAGGTATTGAAGTTAATGGATGCAGAGATGATTTACCCGATTTCCGATTCTCTATGGGTGAGTTCGACTCAAGTTGTTCCAAAGAAGGGAGGTATGACCTTTGTGATGAATGAGAAGAATGAGCTTATCCCTTCGCGTATAGTTATCGGTTGGAGAGTATGTGTTGACTATCGGTGGTTGAATAATGCCACCCAAAAGGACCACTTCCCGTTGCCGTTTATTGATCAAATGTTGGAGCGTTTGGCAGGTCAGCAATTTTATTGTTTTCTTGACGGTTTTTCACGTTATTTTCAAATTCCCATTGCACCGGAAGACCAAGAGAAGACGACTTTACATGTCCGTATGGCACGTTAGCATACCGTCGCATGCCGTTTGTACTATGTAACGCTCCGGCTACCTTTTAGCGTTGTATGGTGGCCATCTTTCAGGATATGATAGAGACGTCCATGGAGGTGTTTATGGACGATTTTTTGGTTTACGGTAATTCTTTCGATCAGTGTCTAGCTAATCTTGAGAAGATGTTGAAGAGGTGTATCGAAACGAAGTTGATGCTGAATTGGGAAAAATTCCATTTTATGGTGACGGAAGGGATCGCGTTGGGTCATAAGATCTCGAGAGACGGTATTGAGGTGGATCGTGCGAAGATTGATACTATAAGTAGGCTTCCTCCACCGACGAATGTGAAGGCAATCAGGAGTTTCTTGGGCCATGCGGGATTTTATAGGCGATTCATCAAAGACTTTCCAAAATTACCCGCCTGATGACCCGACTCCTCGAGAAAGATGTGCCATTTGTGTTTGATGATGAGTGTGTGAAGGCGTTCACGTATTTGAAAGAGAAGCTCGTAAGTGCTCCTATTCTTTGTTCTCCCGATTGGAGTTTGCCGTTCGAGCTCATGTGTGATGCTAGTGATTATGCGGTTGGAGCGGTTTTGGGGCAAAGGCGAGATAAACATTTTCACCCCATCTATTATGCTAGCAAGACGTTGAATGATGCCCAAGAGAACTACACCACCACCGAGAAGGAGCTTTTAGCCGTTGTTTTTGCATTTGACAAGTTCCGCTCCTACCTCGTGCTTTCGAAGACCACCGTTTTTACCGATCATGCAGCCTTGCGTTTTCTCTTTCAGAAGAAAGACGCGAAGCCTCGTTTTATATGGTGGATTCTTCTACTTTCCGAGTTTGACATCGAGATCAAAGATAAGAAGGGTGCGGAAAAAGTAGCGGCCGATCATCTTTCTCGTCTAGAGGACCCAAGGAGAGAAGAGTTGCGTGAGGAGGAGATTGGTGATACATTCCCTCACGAGTCGATTGACTTTGTTGCAGCTGAGAAGCAAGGTATGCCATGGTTCTCTGATTTTGCTAATTATTTGGCTAATGGTTTTATTTTGGAGGGTATGACTACGCAACAAAAGAGGAAATTCTTCCGGGATGTGAATAGGTATGTGTGGGATGACCCGTTTTTGCTCAAGATTGGTGGAGATCGGATTCTGAGGAGATGTGTGACGAAAGAGGAAGGTTGGGATATTCTCAAGCATGCTCATGAAGGGTTGAATGGAGGTCATCATGGTGTGCATGCTACCACGTAGAAGGTGCTTGATAGTGGGTTCTATTGGCCGACAATTGTTAAAGATGCTGAAGAGTTTGTGAAGCTGTGTGATGCGTGCCAAAGAATAGGTAATATTTCTTCCAAGAATGAGATGCCTCAAAACCCAATACAAATTCTTGAAATCTTTGATGTTTGGGGCATCGACTTCATAGGACCGTTTCCTACATCAAATGGTAATAAGCATATTTTGATGGCGATTGATAATGTGTCGAAGTGGGTGGAAGACCAAGCGTTGGCTACAAATGATGCACGAGTTGTTGTGAGGTTTCTTAAGAAGTTGTTCACTCGTTTCGGTATTCCGAGAGCTATTATTAGTGATCGGGGAACCCAATTTTGTAATATCATCATGGAGAAGGCGTTAGCTCGTTATGGGGTTACTCATCGTACCTCTACTGCTTATCACCCTCAAACGAACGGTCAAGTCGAGAATGCAAATCGAGGGGTGAAGAGGATTTTGGAAAAGACGGTTGGGGCTAGTCGAAAGGATTGGTCGGAGAAGTTAGATGATGCGTTGTGGGCATTTTGAACCACGTACAAGACTCCGTTGGGTACTACACCGTTTATGCTTGTTTACGGTAAGTCTTGCCATCTTCCGGTTGAGTTGGAGCATCGTGCTTATTGGGCATTGAAGAAGGTGAATGTCAATCTTACTGATGCCGCGAGGAAAAGGTACTTTCAGATTCATGAGCTGGAAGAGCTTCGGGATGCAGCATATTCTCGATCGTTGAACATCAAAGAAAAAACGAAAGCTTTACACGATCGGCGGTTGAAAGGCGGAAAAGAGTTCAAGAAAGGCGATAAGGTACTGTTATTTAACTCTCGTTTGAAGTTGTTTGTAGGAAAGTTGAAATCAAAGTGGTCGGGACCGTACTTGGTAAAAGAAGTTTTCCTGTATGGAGTGGTGGAATTAGAGAATCCGCATAATGGAACTTCTTGGAAGGTGAACGGTCATCGCTTAAAGCACTATCTTGGAGGACTAGAGGAATCATTCGAGAGGGAGGACATTCCTCTCGATCCGTCGCACTGAATTGTCACATGATTTTGAGTGAATACTCAAGTGTAGAGTTTGTACATTCTTTCCTATTTTATTTTTCTTTTTCCTTGAGTCACTAACGTAGTTTGCTGTAGTTTTTATTTGTTTTTAAAAGTTTTGAAGGAAGAGAGTGTGAGTTAGAAGATCCCCTTGAAGTATAGTGCAACATTCAAGTGTGAGGATGGAGCAGCAGGAGCCGTATACTTTTCTTATTATTTATTTGATGCTTTTATGTTTGGTTGGTTGGTCCAGTTCTATACTTTGAATGATTAATATCTATCGAGGTTGATAAGATGAATGTTTAGATATTGTTTGTATTGTTGCCGCTTCCATTCGTGTACGAGAGAAGAAGATACTAGTTGCTGAGCACGTTCGGAGTTGGAGGGTTGTTATGGATGTAGACTTTAGCGTCATACTTCACTCGCATATTACCAGCTAAGTCTTTCCCTTTTTATTTTGTTTTTAGTTTTTAATTTTTAGCTTTGTTTTGTTTTTATTTATTTTTGTATGTTTTTAGGTTTTATTTTGTTTTTAAAAATTTTGAGTCTTGTTTCCGTCTCTCCATTGAGGACAATGCAAATTTTACGTGTGGGGATAGGAACACATGTCTTTAGTTTATTTAAAAAAAAAGTTTCGAAAAAAGAATTAATTAAAAAAGTTTAGAAAAATGTCCCTTGAAATTGTTTTTTGCGTATAAATGGGAGATGAGGATACTTATCGGGAATCGGTTTTTCAAACTACTAATAATAAGATATAATTAAAGAACACGCACTTAACTTGGGATGTGTCGGTAGGCTCATCCTTGAGAATGAAAGGGCAGTTTGATAGTTGGTTTTTATCGATAAAATATGATTTTTAGTGGGAAACATATTGAGTCTGTATAAAATACGAGATGAAAGGTCGGGCCATACTCAAGCCTCATTTTTAGTTTGATTATAGAAATTATGAATTTTAAAGAAATCTGAATACGCTATCATACGATGCTTGGGTAGGTTTAAACGTTAAAGTATACCGTGTAGCCGGTGATATAAACTTAAAACTTACACTTCTAGTTTTAGTGTTTAACACTTTATAGGCGTATGGTTTTATAGCCTTAAATCTTTGGATATTTAATAAATAAAAGCTTTTAAGCATTAACCCGCAGTTTACTGCCATTACACTCACTTACATCAATTACAGTGAAGTAAAATCTTGATGATCCAGTGATCATCCCGCTGTTAGTCATACGTGGTCCTCTTACTTGCGTCTCATACCATTAAGAACAGGATCAACTAGAGACACGACGTATGTAAACCGATAGATGGAAACTTGTAAAATCATGTGTAGTAATGGGTCCGAGGTATTGCTTGATAACAGGGGTATGTCATGCAGTGGGGAACACTAGCTAGTTATTTGAATAATTGAACCTTAATCGTATCTAATGGCTGCTTGGTATACTTTGATGTTTAAATTTAGGTGGATAAACAATATCCTTGATCATCTTAGCTGTTCATGAAAAATGTGCAACAATGTTTTAATCTACTATCTATGAGGTTTAAGTCAAGTCGGGGTGGTTTAATCAGGTAAAATCTAATATAAAGCGGGTCTTGACTAAGGTTCCACTAGATTATATACAAATAATAATAATAATAATAATAATAATAATAATAATAATAATAATAATAATAATAATAATAATAATAATAATAATAATATTAATATTAATATTAATATTAATAATAGATGGATCTTACTTGTCCCGGTAAAGACAAAGGCATGGGTTTAAGTGGACAACAATATCGGTGATCTCAGTTTTTGCGTTGTTCTAAATTTTAAGATAACTTATATGTTTGTTAGACTGTATTTCTCCGATTCTGACCCCGTTGCAATAAGACTTTTTCTGGGACGAAAAAAGAAAAAGTGTGGGGATATTTGATACAACGCTTAATATACATAAATCCCGTGTATCTTTTATATAATATTTTATTAGTTTTGTTTGGTTTCTTGCAAGATTTGTATACTACTAACATGGTTTTGTATTTTAGGTTCTGGGTTTCAATTGTGGTGAAAAGAGGGAGAAAAATGAGCGAAAACGAGCTAAACCGAAGAACCGGACCATCAGGAAACGAACCAGACCAGACCAGGAGTGAACCGGACCGGGACCAAGTTAATTGGCCACGCTGCGCGGCTAAATAAGGGTCGTTGGTAGCGTAGCGCGGCCAATTGCCCACGCTGCGCGGCCAAGGAGGGGTGTTTTGGTAGCGTGGCGCGAGCAAGCTAATTTCTAGAATATTCCGGGTTTTGAGCTTTAATCACTATATAAACACCCCTAATCTAACCCTTAATCAGACCAGAAGTTTCCAGCCGAATTTGGAGAGTTCCCGAGCTTAGGATTGCAGCTTTTGGCAGCTTTGGAGTCGAAGAATCATCCGGTGTTGCGCATATTAGTTAAAGACGAAGAACACGAGTTTTATCTTTTGCTTCTTTCGTTTTCGTTATTTTACCGTCATGAATTCTTATTTGTTTGTTTTGTTTAAACCTAATATGCTAGGCTAAATTGCATGAACTGCCTAGGTTATGATGAACTTACTTTGATATTTTGATTTGATTTTGGGATTTATTTAAGTTATGGTTTTTATGATTTAGTAAAAGATTTATCTATAATTAATTGATGCATATGGATGCTTAGGACTGTTTGATGAGTTTTATTCCATAGTTTTCCTTGATTAATGTTTGTCATATGATAGAATTGCTATTAGGTCAATTACTTTGTGTTTTCGATTATTTTATGATTGATGTCATGATAAGATCATAGGAATAATATTGTCAAATAAACCTAAGTGTGCTGCTAACCTAAAATCTGTAAAGTGTTAGGTTATTGATAAGTCTTTACTATTTAATCTTGCTAGATTTAGTTCTTCGTAAGAAGTCCTTCAAGGGTTGATTATTTATTATTGTTTATCAAATCAATTAAGTATAGTAAATCGCCTTTGATTTCCGCGCTGTAAGGTAGGATTTCGTATAAAGGAACTAAATTATAAACAATTGGGTGATCGTAAGCGAACTTGATTTTTAATACTAGTGTGCGTTAAAACTTGTTAGAAATCCATAGGTTTCTGTTGAGAAGGGTCAGGGGTCCTGTTCGGGTTTTCTTATAAGTGTCTATTTTTCGATCCCGGTTCATAACTAAATATTTTCCCGAGTCAAGTCATTACTGAAATTTAAGGGATTCTAGCCTAGGTAGTTTTCTCATCGTCATCTTATTTTCATAAACAAATTTCGTTTTTGTTTAAATTACTTGTTTTCTTAATTAGTTTTTAATAATAGTATTAAATTAGTATTTTAAATAAAAACCCCCAAACGAATATAATTAATAAGTCGTGTTTTGTAGTCGAGTCTGTAACACCCCGCAACCGCAGCGGAAACGTAAACGGGATGCGACAGACACCTCTGATATCAACCACATTGTTTATAAAGAAAACTGAATGCATTAATATACTTCAAAATTACATTATCTCGTATTTCATTACCGTCTAAGTGATACATACAACATACCATACGATACATAATTCTATCTGTCATAATGTATCCTAACATCCCGCACGCAAATCTTACACACATCAAACACTTAGCACGTAAGCAATCAGTTCATCTTAATTGTACCTGAAAAGCATGTGAGAAAACGGGTCAACTACGAATAATTGGTGAGTTTCACTAAGTTAAGTAAACGATGACAAATCATTATAATAATCATATATTAGCGATGTAATTATGCTGAGCCCCCAAGTGCAACCTCTGTTAACCCAGAGACACATCCCATAACCCCTGGGGACACTGTTAACCTAGAAACACATTTAATAACCTCTGGGGACATTGTTAACCCAGAAACACATTTAATATCCTCTGGGGACACTGTTAACCCAGAAACACATTTAATACCCTCTGGGGACACTGTTAACCCAGAAACCCATTTAATAACCTTTGGGGACACTGTTAACCCAGAAACACATTTAATATCCTCTGGGGACACTGTTAACCCAGAAACCTATTTAATATCCTCTGGGGACACTGTTAACCCAGAAACACTGTTGCGGGACCTTACAATATTAACAACTCAGACAATTACCATCTTAGTACATTTCCGTACGGTTCCCGTACAATAAACAATATATATAAATTCACGCAAATCCATGCGTTCAGTAAAATCAACGCAAATCCATGCGTTCAGTAAAATCCACGCAAATCCATGCGTTCAGTATGTACTTAAATATTTTGATAGAAACATGCTTCCCGCCCCGGGAAAATATTTAAAACAGTTCAGTAAAAAGGGGCTCGTGAAACTCACCTTAGCACATGCAAGCAGGTAACAACAATCAATATCAGTTAACCCGTCCAATCTGTAATATGATCCCTACGATCATTACTATACAATTATTGTTTACATAATCTTTAACCTTATTAATTGGTACATCTGGGACACTGTTAACCCAGTACTGTACCTGTTCCGGGGGCAATGTTAACCCAGAAACACTTCTCCGGACTCAGATTGTGATGTCGTTTAGAGTTCCATGGTCACAATTACTATTAGTCGTTTTTTCTCGTTTTGCGTGCCTAGCACGGTTATTCGTTTTTATGTTTCAAAAATGAGTTTGGTCACACACGACCCGAAAATAGTCGTTGACTGATAGTTTAAGTAAAGTTGTGAAATTTGAGCTCGATTTAGACGCCCCGTTTGGCCGCGGGACCCGTTTCCGTCTTTAGCGTACCGGAAACTGTTAAAATATGTTAAAATTACTCAAATCATCCGAATTATTTTCGGATGATTTATTTTTACTTGTTTAATTCATTTATATGAAAATAGTTCATTTTTAGGGTTTTTATACACCAGTCAGCTCGCTTAAGCGAACTTCACCGGTTTACGCGTTTTAACTTTAAAAGTTTGATAATTAGCACAAATAATTATCCGTTCACTCTCGGATCTTGAAATTTTGCACAAATCACTTTTTAACAGTGGGGAATTTTATAAAAATATTTCCAGAATTAATTTCTATATTTAAAATTTATTTATCTATTTTTAAACACCATTTAAACACTAAATATGTCGTAAATACCAAACGATCTTAGAAAAATCCCAAATTTTTCCTGGATGTCCCCTGACATCCACATAGTCCCCTGTAATTTTTCCAGAACCGAAATCTACTTTTACATGCCCTTTTTACTAAAACCGAGCTAGAAATTCCTAGAACTTGTTTAACCGAAAAGCCTACTTAGACTCCTCCAACGGACCTCAAATTTTGTGTGTGACTTATACATGATATGAAAAGCTTATCTGAAATTTTCCAGAATTTTTCATGATATTTAACTATTTTTCACCATTTTTGGCCAAAACCGAGCATTAAATTCACCAAATATTCATCTTTTATCCAAAAATTACCAAATATTCACAGAACTCATATTTTCATGTTTTTAACACCTCTGTAAAATTTCATGACCTAACTCTAAAGCATCAACAATCTGTCCAAATTTCCCAAAACCGAACATAACCGAATATACCTTTCGTTTTCCGCCACTACGAGCTACAAACTCGTCTTTCCGCCTTATCTACCACGAAATACAGAGCCTACAATAAACATACCACAATACCAAGCAAGTTACATTCACGATCAAGCCTCTTACACTATAGTTTCGGTTATGATATAAAAACAAAGGTTTTAACCGTAAAAATTCGTTCTTGGCTCGTTTAACTCCTTTCTTGGACCAAGATCCCTTGTATAACTTGTATACATCACTTGATCATGCAAGAATCGGTTTTCATCTTTGAAACCTCATTTTCTTGCAAATAAACTCAAGAAACGAAGATGGAAACGTAAATAACTCCACCTTTACCTTGTTTTTCTTGCTACAATCTCGGGTTTTTGGATGAGGATTGATGAGAGTGGAGAGGATTTGGGTGTTTGTAGCTTGAAAAAAGAAAATGAAGCCAAGGGGAAACCCCTTTAGGCCGATCGGGATTTGAATGGGGTGGGGTGGGGCCCACTCCTTCATTCTTGGCCACAAACTTGGATTTCCGAAATCTGGATAATGTTTTGGATAATCTGGTTCAGTTCGTTTCTCGGTTAAATGTTTTAATTCGGCTTAAAACGAGGCTAAAACGGTCGTTTTTCGGCTAAAAATGAAATTTATATAAAACCGATTTAAAAACTTAAACCATGACATTTATTAACTTAAAACATCATAGTATTAATAATTGTGCATCTTTATCGGCTTGATCGATCATCTCTTGCTCGGTTTGGTATTAAAGGTTTCGTTTAACGTACCGACGCACTATTAAATCGAAATCCTTTTTCTGTGCTTTAATCCACTTATCCCGAAGCTTTAATACTTCGTAACATCACTAAATATCATATATCTCGTCTATAATTGAACCCTCGATCCATTCGGGTTTCAATAACTATCGATCGATTGATCGCATATTCAATACGGTGAATTATATATTCACGTACAATCAGTACCATGAACCTTGTATTCTCGTATGATTACTATGGTAATTCATGTACCCGACATTAAATATGACGTAACTACAGTCTACCGGTTAGGGTATACCTGGTTTCGTCGGAATCGTTACAGAGTCTAGTTAGCTAATAAACGTAATTTAGAGAGTCTCGTGGGTTCGATATCCGGACTTACTTAGCTTTACTAGAGTCGATCGGTTCACTTGCCGGTTAGTAGTTTAGTCAAGTTTTAGAGAGTCTAGAGTATTACTTCGTGTTTATTTTTAGTTAATTTAGTTAATAAATATTAAACTACTTCAAGCACATCAATTTGTACGAATTACTTACCTTTGGCAAGAATAATCTACTAATGATATCCACTTTCCAGTTACTACATGCCCGTCAAAACATAATTTTGCATAACATTACTTCTCATAGAAGTAACTTTTATTTCAAGGTTAAAAGGCCTTAGCCTTGACTGAGTCTAAGCTATTCATAGCATACTTGAAATAACATAAACTTAAATCCTACCTTAGCAAATACTCAGGAATGCTAATTTTAAGATAAGAGTGATTGCTTGATTGACAGAGTATCTCTTCTAGCTCGCTTAACCAATCAACAAGGGGTCAGGACTCCAATTCTTGCACTAATCTCGAGAAAACAGGGTCTTGAAACGTCACAACTATCAAGCACGCTTTCCTATGTTATGTATGTGAGAGTGAAGGTGAGAATTTGGGTGAATTGGCTCAAACCCGTCACTCCCCTTTTATAGGCGAAATCTAGCTACTTCGCGTCACGCGAAGGATAAAACTCTTGTTTCTTCGCGTTGCGCAAACCGACTCTTCGCCACAATTTTACACACTGCCTGTACGATCGTTCCACGTGTTGACACGTGGTTGGACACATGTCCCCGATTAATTAATGAGGTTTCGTTTAGCACGAAGGATTACTTCGCGTAGCGCGAAACAACCTTGTCTTAGATGGTGTGCCTGTTATCTTCGCGTCGCGCGAAGGGAATTTAACTCATACTTCGCGTCGCGTGAAGAAATGAAAAACCAGAATTTTCGTTTTAAGTCCCTGAACTTTTAACATTGGCATTTTTGACAAAATTTTAAGTCAGAAATTTCATGAAGTTACATCATCCCCATCTTTAAAATAATCTTGCCCTTGAGATTTACTGAAATAAATGTGGGTATTTTCTTTTCATTTCTAGTCCAAGCTCCCATGTATATTCAGGTCCACGCCTTGAATCCCAACGGACCTTTACTAACTTGAGTCGTTTGCGCTTGAGGAACTTAATCTTACTGTCTTCAATTTGAATTGGTTGTTCCACAAACTTAAGCTTTTCATTAACCTCAACATCTTTTAATGGCATTACAAGAGTTTCATCAGCTTAACATTTGCATAAATTTGATATATGAAACACGTCATGTATTCCTTTCATTTCCTCAGGTAATTCCAGTCGGTATGCAACTGGTCCAATTCTTTCAAGTATTTTGAATGGTCCTACAAATCGCCGACACAATTTTTCCTTTCTTTCCAAACCGTACTACACCTTTCCAGGGTGATACTTTGAGGGAAAATTGGAATTTAATAATCCTAACTTTATGTTATTGTCCAATAATAATCCCAACTTTGTTTATTCCCACCAGTGTTCCAAATTTAAAAAAAGTTGACTCTCAATGGTCCCCCGTTAAAAAAAACCTAACGGCCTTTTCCCGAATTTCAAACTGATTTATTAGGGCGTTTGATCGGAAGGAGGATACGAGTCGATTAGCGTAAAATTTAGCTCGAAATGATGCTTCAAATGGCTTGATTAGTAATTCAACTCGAGTGTTTGAATTTAAAATTAACAAAAATTAAGCTGTTTGGAGTATCGTTTCGAGTAAAGTTTTACATCAATTGACTAGTATCTTTCTTCCGATCAAAAGCCCTAAAAATTCAGTTTGAAACTCGGAAAAACTTAACGCCATTAGGTTTTTTTTTAACGGGGGACCATTGAGAGCCAATTTTTTTAAATTTGGGACAACTGGTGGGAATAAATAAAGTTGGGATTATTATCGGCCAATAACAGAAAGTTGGGATTATTAAAATCCAATTTTCCTACTTTGAGTAGTACTTTATCTTCTACTAAAAATTCCAATGGTTTGCGGCGAACATCTGCATAACTTTTTTGTCTATCTCTTGCCGCTTTCAATCTCTCTCGAATTTGTATTACTTGGTCAGTGGTTTTTTGAACGATTTCAAGAACTGATAATTGGTTATCTCCAGTTTCTGACTAGCATACGGGCGCTCTATATTTCCATCTGTATAATGGTTCGAATGGTGCCATTTGGATACTCGTACGATAACTGTTGTTATACGAAAATTCCATTAAAGGTAAATGTGTATCGCAACTACCTCCTAAATCAATTACACATGCACGAAACATATCCTCCAATGTTTAGATAGTACATTCACTTTGACCATCCGTTTGAGGGTGATACGCGGTACTTAAATTTAATCGCGTTCCCATAGCCTTTTGAAAACTTGCCCAAAATTTTGAAGTGAAACAACTATCCCTATCCAAAATGATGGATAGTGGTACACCATGCAAAGATACAATGGTCACAGCTCGAAAATACTATCATGAATATAAAAGACAAACATAATTTAAATTTATTACACTTATTTATTTGATTCGTTGTTATATTTGGATATTGTGTACACATTTGAAATAAAATAATTAAATAGATATTGTCATTTATATTCATGATAGTATCTTCAAATTGTGAGCAATCGGATCACGCCCCGACATTTCCGCCTTAGGTTGGGGTGTGACAGATTGGTATCAGAGCCGAAGGTTATAAGATAGGTCGTTAGGAATTGTCCTAGTCATATGTTAGGACCCTGTACGTGCTTATCTGAACTGCCTTATGTGCTATTTAAATTGTTTTACAGCTTATATAGGTTAATTATTTTAATTTATACTTTATTATTATTTATTGTGCACACACACACGAATTCCGAGGTTATGCCTCACTTTCAAAATATTTTTAAATCCTCTTATTTTTAGTAGACTGTCTTTTATTTTGGGAAATTTATTAAGAATTTCCTTGTTTTGTTTTTGAGCTCACCTTGAAGCATGAGGGTATGACAAATATCGTACAACCGTAACTTTAAGTGGTAAAGCGTAACCGGCTAAACAGCTGCACTCCTTTTATAAAAACCGAATTCACGGTGGGTCGTGGCTAAATTCGGGAAAATTTCCAAAAATTGTATTTTTAATTATTTTAAAATGCTTAGTTGGATGAAAAATCCATGTAAATCCATGGGCACTCCAACAGTTCATTTCTCAACCCGTTTTCAATTTGATTTTCTGGTTTTGTTGATTCGATATTTTGTTGGGTCAGTTAAAACGCTATGTAACGCTCATGGCCTGACCAACTCCATTGATTTGATAATTCGCTAATTAGTTGGGTCAGTTAAATGCCATGTAAACTCTCATGGCCTGACCAACTCAATTGTTTGTTACCCGTTATTTAGTTGGGCCAATAAATTGCCCTGGAACAATCATGGGAGGCCCAATTCATAAAATTTATGTTGCTTTATTTAGTTGTGCCATTTAAATTGCCATGGAAAACTCATGGGAGGTCAACTCATTGGATATGTTTCGTTATTTTATTTGGGATCTTAAGCTACCATGGGAAGCCCATGGAAAGCCCAACCCAATAAAATTTTACTTTTGAAATTTTTTTTAAACATTATTTATTAAATTAAATATCTAAAAAATTATTCACATTATTTTAAATCCCGACTCATCCTCGAGTCATTATTAGCACAAATTTTATTATACTTCTCTATTATCTCACATCAACTTATTCACACAACTTACCATCATCTCATAAAATTTCATTTTTGGTCATCGTAGAATGTCTTCCCTAGGAAATCATCGTCGTAATCAACGTCATCCGTCAGCTGCTCATGATCACCGTTTGGCTGATAGAATCACTAAGGAATTGCTGCTACTATTCTTGGGATTGCTACGAGTATGCCTTGGGAGGAATTCAAGGAAGCTATTTCTCTTGCTGCCTCACTTCCCGATGGCCCTGTTAGATATGGAACCCTACCTCGCCAGGACTCTAAACCTACCTTTGAAAACTCCAAAACCAAATCCTCAACCGATGCTAAGGCCGAACCCAAACCCACTCCGCACAATAGTAACCCTTCTCACCACAAACGCAAATCCAACCACCTAAACTATGCTACTAACCAAACCAACCCTCAACCAAAATGCTCCTAACAAGAAACCCTATATCGGACCTTTCCCGTTATGCTCTACTTGTAACGATCATCATCCAACCCAATCCCCATGCCAACTTTGCACCCAATGCAACCGCTATGGTCACCTTGCTAACACTTGTCGTATACCACCCAATACTCAAGCTGCTCCACAACTCTCTGATCGCCTAACCCTAGAACCACTACTACCCTATATGCTCAAACCGGTGTCTCTAATACCCGTGCTTGCTACCATTGTGGAGATCCTAATAATCTTTTTAAAATGTGCCCTCAACTAATCCATGTTCACCAATTTTAAACTAGGACTGCACCCTGCTACACTACCAATGCTTATCAAGTCCAAACCCATCAGTCTTACATTCTCCAAGCTCTTCCCGTCAATTAAGATCCTTCTTACTTAGCTCAAATTTATCAAAACCTGTACCCGCACGCTCAAGTCTACGAAGCTTACACCACTCAAACCTCACTAATGCCATGCATTCGAGCTCAACCTACTCAAACTATCCCAAATCCATCCACCTCGACTGCTTCAGTTACGGAAGATTCTTGAAGACCCGAAGACTTTTGTTGCTTTCGTTATTCCTATCGTAAGTTATCTTATCTTTTTTCGTTTATGCATTGTATCGACTCTTTAGTTATTGTGGTATTGAATAACTTCAAGTTCAACTATCTTGAGCGTTTCATCTCATGAATAAAGTTTCTTTTATCAAAGTTAATTTATTAGGATCTTGTATCTCTATCTCATTTCCTTATTCTCGATTATCACGATTCATAATAACATATGTTTCACGAAATTTGTTTCCTTTCAAAATTGTACTTCTAAAAGCAAAAGATATTTTAGAAATTTCACGGTTTTATCAATCCAACTCGAACATTTATTAGTTATCTTTTGAATTTATATTTAAAATTATCAAAACATTTGTTTTCTCTTAAAATTTTGTTTTCAATGTTTTATAACCTACATGATGGAACGGATTATGTGGACCACATGGCGATAAAAATAATTACGGTCGCGAACATAATTATCCAAGTCCTCGGATGAAAATCATAATACGTACAATTGTGTGTCATAATCTAGAACCGAAACTAGTTTGAGTAACGGTACAAATGTTGAGATGATAAGGACATTGTGGATACACCGCTGGTACTTCTGTACATAAGTGCCCTTATCGGATTGTCATTCGAAGCGTTGCTTCTATTATTAGAAGTTCTATGTTATGATAGTTTCCTTAAAAATTTTAATTATTTTCAAAACGATTATGTTTTAGTTTTCCTTAATTTCGAGACGAAATCCCCTAAAGTAGGGGAGACTGTAACATCTCGGATTTTTCGTTTACGTTTAACCCGACCCGGGAACATTTTTAGATCTTTATTATTAATTAAAAATCAAATATTTATAAGTATTTAAAGTTTTGCACATTCATTTTATACGCTTATACTTTCTAAGATGTTCATTTCTTGTTTAAAGCATAAAATGTTCAATATTAAACCATTTTCCAAACTACAAGGACTAATATTGCAAAAATCCAAAACCTCTCCTCCCCAACCCCGGAGCGCCGCACAATGAGACCATCTGGGTGTGGCCACGCAGTGCGGTGGGATACCTTATCAGTTTGTTGTTGTTTATATCGTTTCCTAGTTCGGTTTTGGCCCGAAATCGCTTATTTTAGGGCTAAATCGAGTGAATTAAGCCCCAAGAAATATCCCATAGCCTAGATACATGTCCATATCCATCAACCATTGTCCAAGAATGAATTTTACTGGTTAATATATGGATTTGGTCATTTAATGCTTATTCGGTTTCCTAAACGAGTAAATTAACTAAATATAGTTCGTTTTTGTGTATTCTATATAAACTAAGCTTATTTCTTCTGCCATAAACTTTACCTAAATCCTATTGAAGCATTCTCATCCGTCACACCTCTCTGTGCCTCATAAAATCTTTCGGTTTTTGCATTATTGTTGAAGATACACGCTTAATCGCTTGACTTTGCTTATCCACCGAACTTTGACTTCATCTCTTGGTCGATCCTTTCACTTTCCGGGTAAGTTGTAAACTGTAAAATCGTTCATATATATTCCATTGTCAATAAACTTCAATCAATTTCTGTGGTTGAAGGGTGTTGACTGGTCAATTCGTTTAAAACCTGTTAAAGGGCAAAATAGTCAACAAGTTTGACTTTACGTTTTCTCATACTTTTGTTCAGAACCAACGTTCGGTCCAGAAGACTTTTATTCTCGTAACGAAATTTTAAGGCTATTGACCAAAACACGACTTCCGACTCTCTGTTCGGATTCCGGTCAGTACCAGCTCGCTTAAATCTTAAATTTAACGTACTTGAGTTCTAGACGTCCGTCTGGATCGATTCTAGCGGCATTAAGTTCGTTCTTACTTATATTATCATATATCAAAGCTTTAGGTTCTGATTGTTTAACTCTTTCGACACGTAGTGGACGGCTTGCTTAATCTTTAGCTCGTTTATTTGTAATTATATACACTTGCCTTTAGTCTTAGGTGAGATTTATTATTCCCCTATTTTACTAAGTTTTCTAAATGTTTTGGGGACATATGCGTATTATTCGTATTTCATAATATGTATATAAATCTCAAAAATAGCAAACGTGTAATTGTGTGTGATTAATCAAATATACTTATTACGTGCTTACTTGTTTATTGTGCATTCTTATTTGGAGAGGTCCAACATATTCCCTTGTATAGGGTGCTCATTACTATTGATCCGCACCCGATTCGCTTGGCAACGGTCTTATTACTTGCTCATGGTTGATTTACTGGTGCCCGGTTCGCTTGGCAATGTTTAATTAACACCTTACTTGCTCATGGTTTGATTTATTTACCGCAATTTATTACATTTTGCTTATTTCTTTTATTTATTATATTAATATTGTATCATTGCAAAAACTGGTGATAATCTCACTCAACATGTGTTGTTGACAAACTCTATTTTCTACGTATATGCAGGTTGCCATTGAATTGAATTTGAAGTATGGACATTTAGAAAGACCTTAGGATTTTAATGAAGATAATTATCATTTAAGACTTGTTTGGTTTATCTGATTTGAATTATTCATTTATATTTTAAATATTTGTGCACTGTATTTGGAAATAATTAACTTAATAGATATTGTCACATTTTATTTATGAGCTTCTTTAATTTGATTGATCAAGTCTACTTTAAGTTCTAATCTAAGGACTCAAACTCTTTTGGGTTTATCATGCTCTTTTCTGCTTAAGGCATCTACAACAACGTTGGCTTTTCCTTCATGGTACACAATTTCACAGTCATAATCATTGAGAGTCTCCATCGAACGTCTCTGCCTCATATTTAGTTCTTTTTGATCAAAAATATGCTTCAAACTCTTGTGATCAGTATACTTGTGAATTTAACACCATACAGATAATGTCGCCATAACTTTAATACGAAGATTATAGCGCCCAATTCAAGATCGTGTGTGGTGTAATTCTTCTCATGAACTTTCAATTTTCTAGAAACATATGCAATGACTTTCTTTCCTTGCATCAAAACACATGCCATACCCGTGTGCAAAGCATCACAGTATATGGTAAAGTTATCTTGGCCTTCTGGCAAAGCCAAGATTGGTGCATTTGTTAATTTTTTTCAGTGTTTCAAATGCTTCCTCTTGGTTTGGTCCCCATTCAAACTTAACGGATTTTCGAGTGAGTGAGGTTAAAGGGACAGCTATTCTGGAGAAGTTTTGAATAAACCTTCGGTAATATCCAGCTAAGCCTAGAAAACTTCTGACTTGAGTTGGTGTCTTGGGTTTCTCCCATTTGGTAATGGCCTCTATTTTAGCCGGGTCAACTTGAATACCTTTCGCATTTATAATGTGACCGAGAAATTGAACTTCCGATAACCAAAATTCGCACTTAGAAAATTTGGCATATAACCTTTCCTTTCATAAGGTTTCTAACATACCTTCAGATGAATTTGATGATCTTCCTTTGTAAGACCCCAAATCCCGGGAATCCTACAGTTGGTAATCATGTCCACAAATTCACAAAAATTTAAAACCAATCGATTTGTTTTATTTAAAACAAGTTCATAGTAAATAACAGCGGAAAAAGTATAAGTATTTAAAAATCCCAAACACGGGTACAGGTGTCCAAAATCAAATGTAAATAAATATTTGTTTTATTTGAATTCCTCGACCAGAAATGCCTTCAACCTCCTGAGTAGCATCCAGCACGTCCAAGCGTTAGCATCCACTTCTTAACCTGAAAGTCAATCTAACACACACAAAGTCAGCTTGAGCTGAGTGAGTTCAAGTTTTCGTAAACGACATTCATTAAAAATTTAAATTCCATAAGTATGAAATGTAGTGGAAAATCATGAGACCATAAAATCATAAATAGCTTTTCTTAACCAAATCATAAGTGAATAAAACATTAAACATCTTTTCACGCAGCACGGGCCTCCTCACCCCGGGTCTTCCCCGAGTAATATATTTGACCCAGCCGCGGTTTAACAAAACCGTTAAAATCATGCATCACGAGCCTCCTCACCCCGGGTCATCCCCAAGTAATATATTTGACTCGGTCACAGTTTAATAAAACAAAATCACGCAACACAAGCCTCCTCACCCCGGGTCATCCCCAAGTAATATATTTGACTCGGTCACGGTTTAACATCCAAACACGTAATACGGGCCTCCTAACCCCGGGTCTTCCCCAAGTAATATATTTGACCCGACCACGGTTTATAGAACAGCGAGCCTCCTCACCCCGGGTCTTCTCCAAGTAATATATTTGACCCAGCCGCGTCATAAACATGCAACACGGGCCTCTTCACATCGGGTCCTCCCCGAGTAATATAATTGACCCGGTCACAATTTACCATCACATACTCATTCACATACACATTCACATACGCACATACAAACATCCAATTCAAACATCCAACCAACAATATCATCACATTCAATCCATAAATAATGGATAATCTAGGAATTAATACTAGGCATAATAGTATCCTCGAGCCTAGACCATAAATAATATATATAACCTTAAGGAATATAAGACCATAAACGAGTCTGAAATATCCTAAGGCATAAAATATAAATCACACATATTTTCATAAATCCACATATACGAAAGAGACTATGTAATACCATCCAAATAGTTGTAACAAGTAAAATCGGGTAAAATTGTAATACGGTGTGTATGCTAGCCCAAAACGTAAAAAGATTTAAAAGGGCATCATAAACTCACCTGAAATCAATCAAACACCTGCAACGAGCTAGGAAATCCCTAAATGCACAATCACAAGCAAGGGCCTGTAAATTATACACAACGCGTTACCAAACTAGACCGCAAGAACACACTTGCCTAATGGCCCGCTCAAGCCCAACACTTTGGCCCAAGGCCCAACAACTTGGCCCAAGGCCCAACACTTGACCCAAGGCCCAACACTTTGGCCCAAGGCCCAATACTTTACCTCAGCCCCTAAAACCCTTCAACTAACCAAATCCACCCTACGATTATGGCCGGGGCTAACCATGATGCACAACTCACCCGCCGGTAATCAAATCGAGTTGAATACACGCGTAATAAATCTTAAAACCAATTGTCAAACGAATCAGCCCCAAATGGACTAAATTCACATCTTAACCTTATCATACATCATAATTATGTCACCCGAGTTGATAGGGTTGACGGTTCCTTTTTACAACTTTCAATTTAACATTTAAACGAAAATTCACGCACCGCTGACTCGATTGACCAATCACCAACCAAAACAGCCCCGAGTATCAAAAATATAATTTTCACACAGCCCTTAGACTCCCCTAGGGCCATGCAAACTGATTTGGTTGGTCATCCAACCGATTAACTCATCAAACTCAACAATTTACAATTCTACACCCGATAAACCCTAGTTTTCGAACTAAAATTGTAACGCCCGTAAATTTCGTTAATCGGCTCGATCGTTTATAAATGTTGGTCAAAAAGCCGGGGTTTCATATTTCTAATTTAGAGCCTTGTAATACGTTTTAAAAGTCCGTTTGTCCATCCTTTTTCCCAAAACATCCCCTCTTACGACATAAAGTATTATATTAGTATGTAGCACCCGACATTCTCGTTTATCGGCATGCACGTTATAGAGTTTGTATATTTATCGGGTTTGAACTGGCTTACTTCGGGGACCTCCTTGTCATACCCGTAAGTTGAATTAATTGACTTTCCACCCAAGTTGCTACACACTTCATACTGGAGGGACTAGAGTGTAATTTATTTTATATCATAATATTAAAAAAGAAAAACCCTAACCCTAACTCTATTCCCAGCAGCCGATCGGCCTCAAGACCCCCCCCCCCTCTTGCTCGTTTTTCTTCTGCCCAGCCAAGTTTTTGCCGTGAAAACTTCAATTCAAGGTCTGTTTTATGATTCCCCATGTCTTTTACACCTGAATTGATCATATTAACGCGCTTATTGGTCGTTAAGATTGAGTTTTGATGATAACAGCTTGCTGACAGATTCGTATACGTTTATTATAGGGTCTGTAACGCAATGTTAATCCACTGTTTTTGATCGATTCTTGATTCCATGAAGTTCTACTTTGAGTCTAGTTTCCAGAAAGGTATAATACGTAATTTTTGGACGAGATTTGAATGGTTTTTATGATTTTATAAAATCGAGTTTCAAAGCTGATGCGGGATGTCGGATTCTGGTCTGTCTTCCGGACATCATAACTCTTTTTCAACAAGTCCAAATTAGTCCATTCCACATCTGGAACTTAATATTTTGAGTTAAGAATTAAACTCAATTGGAATCGTTTAATATGGTTCGGTAATGAATTTTATACAAATAAAACCATTTTGTTGCGCGCTGAAATAGCTGCACATACCTTTCTGTATTGGAGGAATTTTTATGATTTTTCTGTCCACTAGAAAAATATAATAAAAATATTTTTATAAACTTAAGATATTTATGAAACTCTGGTAAAAATTTAATAATTTAATTCCGTGGTTTTCCTATGTAATAAAATACATCTTTGCATGTTAAAATCTGCATGTTATATTCTTTATTGATCGATAAGTTCGTTTTAGGCTTAACCGGTGGCTGCCCTTTCTCGCATCTTTCGGGGCTGTTATAATTGAAGTTCGTGCTCCGTCAACTTCCTAGGTATGTCACTTACAACATACTAAAATTTCATGGTCAATGGAGGTGTTTAGGTCGGTCAATCGATTTTTGTAACAGCCCAGCTACTGCCGCACCATAATATTGTCCGCTTTGGCCGGGACGTACCACCATCACCTCACGGATTTGCTTTTGATTGCCCAAGTGAAGACTTCCCAGGAGGTCACCCATCCTGATACTACTCCCACCTGTGCACGCTTAACTGTGGAGTTCTCCGCTCATCCACTACCATTAAGCGCCCAAAACGCGTTATGATGGGGAAGGTATCTACTTCCTTATAAAGAAGGCTTAGTTCTCCTCCCCAACCGATGTGGGATGTCACATCCTTGGATATCATTAATGAATACAATGACAAACTTATCAAGATATGGCTAGCAAATTTGATTCATCATATCCATAAAAGCCGCCGGAGCATTAGTGAGTCCGAAAGGCATAACAATGAGCACATGCTGTCTGTTCCTCGTTCTTCTTGTACCTTCAATAGATGATATCCGAATCTACGATCAATTTTAGAAAAATAACTTGCTCCTTGAAGTTGATCAAATAAATCATCGAATCTTGGAAGCGGTTATCTATTCTTGATTGTAACCTTGTTCAGCTCACGATAATCTATACACATTCTCATCGAACCATCCTTCTTCTTAACAAACAATATCGGAGCTCCCCTATGGTGAAGAACTTGGTCTTTTAAGTCCTTTTTCTAACAATTCGTCCAGCTGTTTCTTCAATTCCTTCATCTCAGTGGGCGCTAGTCTATAAGGAGACTTAGCTATCGATAAGGTTCGTGGTAGTAAATCAATTTTAAATTCTACTTCTTTATCTGGCGGAATTCCTTGTAGCTCATCAGGAAATACATCCTTAAATTCAGAAACAACTGGCACTTCTTCCATTTTCTTTGGTTCCGATTCTTTGGTTACATAGGCCATGAATGCAAGGAATCCTTTACCTAAGCAACAGCTGGGTTTTATTTTTGAAATTATTCCAACTTTTCCTGCTTCCTTATCTCTAGTTATAAGAACGATTTTATTATTTGGTGCTCGAATCTCAATTGCCTTATCATTATGCAAGATATGGGCTTGGTTCATTGATAACCAATCCATACCTAAGAATACACCAAATACTGCTAAGGTCATAGGTAATAATCGTGCATGTATGTCATGGCTGGCTAAGGAAATTGTCGCATTATCTAAGGCCTCAGTTATTCTAACCAAATCACCATTGGCAGTTTCAACTTCATAATGATTATTTAATTTAACTAGAGGCTCATTTAATATACTACATAATTTATAATCTATGAAACTCTGGTTAGCACATGAGTCATACAGAACTCTAGCATAAACATTATTGACAGGAAACGTACCGGTAATCACATCCGGTATCTCCATAGCCTTCTGCGTGTCGAGCATAAAAACGCGGGCATTCCCTTTCCTGCCATCTGTCTTTGCACCACTTCCACTAGCACCTGTTGTTGTAACTACTAGTTTTCTTTTCGGGCATTCGGTACTAAAATGCCCCTTCTCCCTACAATCAAAACAAACTATTGTCTTTCTCTTGCAATCCACTTCAGTATGACTAGTCTTCTTGCAGAAGTTACAAGTGACAGTATTGGCTGGTCGTAAACACTTCCCATAATGCCTTCTACCACACGACTTGCAAATTGGACGAGTATACATAAATGTCCCCTCTCTCTCTTATTCTCAACTTTCTTTACCTTTCCTCCAACAGGTTGTTTCTATTCGTTCTTCTTTCTTTCATCCAAATTTCTGATCATTCCATCCATTAAATATCCGGCTAACTCCATAGCGGATTCGGTTGTTGATGGCATGTGCGAACGAACCAAATCACATATTTCAATCGGCAGCCCATAGATATATCCAGTCACTTTGTTAAATTCAGGAGTGACTAAATGCGGAAGAATCCTACAATACTCCAAAAACTTTGTGTTATACTCTTTAAGATTTGTTCCAACAATTCGATGGTTCCACAACTTTGTTTGAATTTGATCCATCTCGTGGATTGGGCAAAACTTCATCAAAATCATCTCCTTGAACACTTTCCATTCCAAATTATATAAAATTTCCCTACCCTTAACATCAATAAGGGTATTCCACCACTCCAAAGCCTCCCCTTTAAGCATTTGGGAGGTATATTGAACCTTCTCTCTCTCTCTCTCTCTCTCTCTCTCTCGGTACACTTACTGATGATTACGATCGATTTCATTTCCTCCAACCAACGGAGGGTTACAAATGCACCTTTATCTCCGTAAAACTCTTTTGGATTATAAACTTTGAAACTTTAAAATAACACCCATCTTGTATTTTCAGTTTCTTTGTTCTATCACGTAGCTCGTTTTCAGCAGTCGAGCTATGAGCACTTCTTCACTCTTTTTTGATTCGTTCCTTTCAGATTCTTTCATTGTTTCTCTTTTTAGATTGGACAGTTCCATTATTACTTTGACTGGGTCTTTATTAGAATGTCAAGCACTTCAGCTTTGATTGTTTTTCATGAGTTCCACAAGTGGGTTTACAGCCTCTTTTATTAAGTCGTGAATACCACATAAATATTCGGCGGTTAGATTGGATGTAGGGCTTGCTTCTATTGGACTTGGAGTGGTCAAGGTCCTCAGCTGTCCTTTCTTTGTTGTTGTCTTGGATAGTATGGTTGCTATCAATTTATTCTTTCCCAGACATACTGTAAATAAATATAACATTAACTTAGAAAACAGAAGTACATTGTTTTTCACTTCATTTATGATATAGGGAAAAATGAAATTACAACAATAACATATAACAACTTTGTTCTAATCCTTAATCCACTTTTTGAGGATGTTTTTTCATTTTATCGCATATCTTTATAATTTTCTTTCCTATTTTCATCTGTTAACTCGTTCACTTCTAAGCTCGTCCATCACCGCGTTTGGTGGATTTGGATATCCTATTAGTGCAGATGCAGCAGGGAAAAGATATGTTGTTTCCCTTAGATATAAATGTGGGTTAGCTACATACATTTTCATTTCCTCGTCAGGGATATTATTAGTGTAAAATTCCTCTATCAATCGACCCTCTTCTCGTATCTCATTAGCTTGTTCAGAGATTGTTGGAATTGGGCCTACATACGGTGGAAAATGAGGGTGAAATTCTTTTCCTCTTCCTCTTCAGGATCAGAGGAATCATCAATTAGCATCTGGGACTGTATCGGATTATGGTGACTGGGTCCTGCTATTTGTTGGAAATTCGGTGGTCGTTATCCGAAGTGCCATCTGCTTTGGTCCGAATGACAATTCATCCAACTGGATGAATCCGCGCTAATTTCCTGTTTGAACTTACGTTGAACTTCTATTTCTTTCGAGGGATGACATGGTGGTATCTCCGTCAGATGATGTTGTGGAATGTTTTATGCCATATCATCAGATATCTCAATCGGCATCTGTTAACTGCCCGGCAAGTACACCGGTTTGGTTCCCTACGGTAAATTTGGAACTATCGGTTGCTCCCTACCGAAAAAGTTCATAAAATAACTGTTATTGCTGCTTATCATGTCTGGCAGATCAGGAACAGGTTTTGAATTGGATCTCCTAGCAATTCGATGTCTATGACCAAGGTAGTTAATATACGGCATCTACAGTTAATTAGTTTTAGGGAAAGAAAAGGTTGCCAATCCTATCTTATCCCTACAGAATAATAATATAATAATCTTAAGGTTAAAGTTTAGGTACTAATATTATAATACCTAATTCTCTGAAGCCGATGGCTTAGATACCAACCTGTCACACCCCAACTCAGGACCTAGGAGTGTGACTGCCAGTTGGTACATGTTTTGTAAATGAATCAAAGCTTATGGATTAATTTTAGCGGAAGACATTAAGTTATTATAATATTAATTTACATTGAAAATTTACTTGGAAATTAAATACCCAAGTATGTGTTTACAAAATATTGTTTTTATATTACAAGGATTTCATAATCAAAATAAAGCCATCTTGAACTACGAGCTTCTATTTCCTTGACGACTCTAATCCTTGTTACTTATCACCAAAATTAATTACCTGCAATGGGGAATAAAATACATCAGCTATGTGCTGGTGAAACGTTTGACTCCAAAAAGTATTTAAACAACAACCAAAATACAAATTTAGTTTTCTTGACAAGCTCAACAGAAATATTTCTGTTTCCGGTATTTGTAACACTGCCCTACACACAACAAGTTTCTCCGAGTCACGTAGCCCATATGATTGATATAAATATGACTGTATAGGATGAACAGTTATGTTTGGACCCAGACACATGTGTATTCGGTCTGAGTTGTTTTTAATCTCTAATTTGTATTATAACGTTTTAGAGATCACGTAATCTCATGTAAACGTTTGACTGACTATTTAAGACAAATAACCTGTTTATCTTATAGTGTATAAATCTATTTTGACTATTTGTAAAGATTTAACGTATTCACCTATACCATCAGTGTGATTGATGATAAACCTTCTTGAATGTGATTGATATTTAACCTATAAATAAATAGGTTTGAATGATTACCTTGATGATGTTTCTTGATTAGACTACAGACCTTAGGTTTGATTTTAACCTTGATTAGGTTTGTAAATGTTTGTATTTTGAAATCATATATATATTTGTGTGACGTTTGGCATAGCATGCTTTGGCCTAATAGGTTTTATCACGTTGGCAAACTTCTCCAGGTAAGTAAGCAGGTCCCGCGGTTGATTGGGATTTGTACGATTTACTTACCTTAGGCAAGAATAGTCTACTGATGATATCCCCCTTCTAGTTACCACATGCCCGTCAAAATATAATTTTGTATAACATTACTTCTCATAGAAGTAACGTTTATTTGAAAAACTGTTTGTGAATGCTTTGAAAATATTTTCAAGGTTAAAAGGCCTTAGCCTTGACTGAGTCTAAGATATTATAGCATACTTGAAATAACTTAAACCTAAATCCTAACTTAGAAAATACTCGGAATGCTAATTTTAAGATAAGGGTGATTGCTTGATTGACAGAATATCTCTCCTAGCTCGCTTAACCAATCAACAAGGCGTCAGGACTTTAATTCTTGCATGAATATCAAGAAAACAGGGTCTCAGAACATCACAGCTGTCGAGCACGCTTTCCTATGTTATGTGTGTGAGAGTGAATGTGAGAATTTGGGTAAATTGGCTCAAACCCGTCACTCCCCTTTTATAGGTGAAATCTAGTTCCTTCGCATTGCACGAAGGACAAGACTCTTGTTTCTTCGCATCACACGAATCGACTCTCCGTCGCAATTTTACACGTGGCTTGTACGATCGTGCCATGTGTTGACACGTGGTTGGACACGTGTCCCCGATTACTTAATGAGGTTTCACGTAGTGCAAAGGATTGCTTCACGTAGCACGAAACAACCATGTCTTGGATTGTGTGCCTGTTATCTTCACGTCGCGCGAAGAAATGAAAAACCAGAATTTTCATTTTAAGTCCCTGGACTTTTGACATTAGCATTTTTGACAAAAATTTAAGTCAGAAATTTCATGATGTTACATCCTCCTCACCTTTAGGATAATTCGGAAATTTCATGAGGTTACATGCTATCATTGCGGATTTGAGTCATGGGAGTTTGGTAATGAAATCCATAGCTGTCTCTTCCCATTTCTAAATGGTAATAAGAGGTTTCTTAAGCAAGCCAAATGGCTTTTGATGCTCGTATTTAACCTTAGAACAAGTGAGGCATTTAGATACATATACCGCAATATCCTTCTTCATTCCCGGCCACCAAAACATTGGACGAAGATCGGCATACATCTTATCCGCATAGGGATGAATAGAGTGTCGTGACTTATGAGCTTTATCAATGATGAACATGCGAAGACCGTCACGATCAGGAACCTATAAATGGATCAAATAATAAAGTAAACCATTACGTTTGGTTTCAAGTTGGAGTTCGGCGCCACACGAAATCTCGTCGTATAAGTTACCTTCGGTGACGGAGATGTGTAGTGCGTCAAAGATGCAGTATTAAAGGTTGGATTTTATGGTGACACAATTAAACAAGATGGATTTAATATGGCCTTTATGACTAAGAGCATCGGCCACAACATTAGCTTTCCCTGGGTAGTCGCGAATCTCGCAGTCGTAATCGCTTAACAATTCGGCCATCGTCTTTGTCTCATATTGAGATCCTGTTGGTCGAATATGTGTTGCAAACTTTTATGATCGGTGAAGACCACACATTTCATGCCGTAAAGGTAATGTCTCCAAATTTTCAATGCAAACATGACTGCAAACAAGTTTGAAATCGTGCATTGTGTAAGTTTTCTCGTGAACCTTGAGTTAACGCGAAGGATAAGCAATGACCTTGTCTTGTTGCATAATAACGCAACTGAAACCTTGAATGGAAGCATCACAAAACACAACAAAATCACTGTTGCCCTCGAAGAGCAAGGATAGGAGAATTACAAGACATGTCCTTCAGGGTTTGAAACGCTTTTTCTTGATCGGAACCCCATTTGTAAACTTTCCCTTTGTGGGTTAGTGTGGTAAGAGGTGAATCAATCTTTGGAAAAGTTGCGGATGAAACGAAGGTAATACCCCACTAAACCAAGAAATGAACAAACCTTCGTTGGAGAGGACGGGCTTTTCCAATTTTTAACGGCTTCGATTTTAGCAGGGTCAACATGAATACCCTTGTCATTGACGATGTGCCCAAGAATTGAACTCGCTTTGGCCAAAATTCGTATTTGGAGAATTTAGCATAAATTTGTTCCTTTCATAACAAGTAAAAAAATGGCGCATAAATGATCTTTATGCTCGTCGTTGGATTTGGAATATATCAAGATATCATCAATGAAAACAATCACGAATTTGTCGAGGTAGGGTTTACAAACGCGATTCATACGGTCCATGAAAATTGTGGGAGCATTATTCAACCCAAAAGCCATAACTCATAATTCAAAGTGACCATAACGAGTACGAAAAGCGGTCTTGGGTATGTCATCCTCGTGTACACGAAGTTGGTGATAACCCGAACGGATATCAATCTGGGAGAAACATGTGGCTCCTTAGAGTTGATCGAAAAGATCATCAATGTGTGGAAGGGGATAACGGTTCTTGATAGTAAGCTTATTAAACTCACTGTAATCGATACACATACAAAGAGTACAGTCATTCTTCTTTACAAACAAAATGGGTGCGCCCTATGGAGACGAACTCGGACGAATGAAACCCTTGTCCGTGAGTTCTTTGATTTGGTTGGAGAGTTCTTGCATTTCGGAAGGTGCAAGACAATGAGGTGCTTTGGCTACTGGGTTTGCTCCGGGCATGAGGTCAATATGGAACTCCACTTGACGTACAGGTTGGAGTTCAGAAAGGTCTTCGGGAAAGACTTCGGGGAAGTCGCGAACAATCAGGATGTCGGAAAGTTGCTTTTCTTCATGGGCCTTTGTGGTGACATGGGCTAAAAAAGCAACATACTTCTTGCACAAATAGCGTTGGGCTTCAAGGAACGACATGAGGTTTAGCTTTGAGAATGGTCTTTCTCCGGCAACGTTTAGAATTACGCCACCTTAGATAGTGATACGAATAAGCTTCTCGAAAAATAGAATTTCGGCACGTTGAAGAGAGAGCCAAGCTATGCTAACAATGACGTCAAAGCTACCCATTTGCATAGGGATAAGGTCAATGGAGAAATTTTGCCCACTTCACTAAGGGTGAGCATGCAGTTACAGACTACATAGTCAATAATGATCGAACTACCGTTAAGCTATCGCTACCGTGATGGGTTTAGACAATTTACTACTGTCACACCCCAACCTAAGGCGGAAATACCGGGGCGTGAGCCAATGGTTCACAGCTCAAAGATACTATCATAAATGAAATGACAATATCTATTAAGTTAATTATTTTAAATAAAGGTGCACAAATTATCCAAACATGTTAAATCATCCAAACAAGTAAATTATTCCAAACAAAATTTAAATATAATTAGTCTTCTTTAATTCCCTAAGGTCTTTTCTAGATGTCCATCACTTCAAGCTTCAAGTCAAACGATAACCTTCATATGCGTAGAAAACAAATAGAGTTTGTCAACACTAGGTTGAGTGAGATTATCACCAGTTTTGCATGATATGATAATAATATAAATAAATAAGCAAAACGAAATAAATGTGGTAATAAACAATCAAACCATAAACAAATAGTGTGTCAATTCACCATGCCTCACGAACACGGGCTATGGCTACAATGACTAAATGTGATTTGCTGGTTTACCATCGCCAAGCGAATCGGGCTTTGGTTACCAAGACGGTGTATGATCATACTGGCATGCTAGACTTCTGATGGATCTCTCCAAAAAATGATAGATTATAAGCACATAAGAAAGTAACAAATAAAATTTGATCGAAATACACACAATCATTCGTTTGCTAGTTTTGTGTAGATATGTAGTATGAAAATATGAATTAGATATTAGTACTAGTATACATATTTCCCCAAAACTTATGAAAATCAGTAAATTAAAGGGGAATGATAAAACTCACCTTATTGCATAAGCAAGTAAACAAGAATATGAATAACCGATATTAAACGGATCGTCCGTTAATGTGTCGAACCAAGTAAATCAAATGAACCTGAAACTTTGAGATAAGTAAATATGAATAAAACCAAACTCGTTGCCATTGGAATCGTTCTAAACGGATGTTTAAAACTCCGGTTATGTTAAATTAAACATTTAAGCGAGTTGGTACTGACTAGAATCCGAACTGCGAGTCGGAAGTTGGGTTTTGGTCAGTAGCCTTAAAATCTCGTTACGAAAGTAAAAGTCTTATGGACCAACGTCGGTTTCGAGCAGAAGCATGAGAAACTGAGTAGTCAAACTTGTTGACCAATATGCCCTTGAACGGATTTTAATCGAATTGACCAATCAACACCCTTCAATCTCATAAATTGATTGAAGTTTATTGAATAGGGAATATATATGAATGATTTACAACTCACAACTTACCCAGAAATTGTATGATTTAACCGAAAGGTGAAGTCAAAGGTCATTGTAATGATAAAGTCAAACACCGAAGCTTGTATCTTCAAGTAAAATGACCAAAACGAAGAAGATTATGAAGGTAGAGGTTGGTTATGGCTGAGAATGCTAGAATTAGGGTATAGGGAAATTGTGGCATAAGAAATAAGTCTTGTTTATATAGAATACACAAAAACGAACCAAATATAGCTAGTTTACTCGTTTAAGAAACCGAATCAAGTTTTAATGCCCAAATCAACATTATATGCAGCCAAATTTCGTTCTTTTGGAAAGGGTAATGTATGTAGACAAGTACTTAGTCTATGTTAGCTTTCTTAGGTCTTAAATCACGCGATATAGTCCAAAAATAAGCGATGTAGTGTCAAAAACGAACTAGGAAAGCAAAAAAAATCAATAGAATCTGTGTAGGTGTGTCTAGGTGTTGCGCGACGGCCAAGCCCTCTTGTGGCAGCGCGGAACCCCGAGTCAAGGGAGGAAAAGTTTGTTGTTTTTGGCAATTTGATCATTGAGCTATCTAAAAAGGTTAATTTTTGATTATTTTATAGCTTAAACAAGAAATGAACAACTTTGAAAACATAAAGGATATAAAATGAAAACACATTAAAGAATACTTATAAATGTTAGATTTTATTAACAATAAGGATCCGAATAATGTTCTCGAATCGGGTTAAACGTAAACGAATACGAATATAAAAAATCAGAGATGTTACAACTACGGGGCACATCAAGTATGTATTCAAAATCAAAGGAAATGAACTTTTATCGGCTCCCGAATCAAATAATACCGATGCATGATGCTTATTAACTAGAAACGTACCGTTCACCATATCATTTGAGTTTCGGGCTTGGTGAGCATTGATGGTGAAAGCTCGTCCTTGAGTTCCTTGAAGTGCTTAGGTTGGAGAAGTTGAAGCTTGAGGGGTTGGAACTTAATAGGCTTGCATGACCATGGGTTGGGCTTGAGGATTTGGAGGAGCCATGAGTTGGGGTACATGGAGGTGGTAAGCTTGCACTTGGTAGCCTTGGGAGGTATAGTAGGTTATGGTGGAACATAGGCTTAATGGGCATGAGCGAGTAAAAGACACGCGCTACGTAGATGGTTTGGGTCACCGCAATTGTAACAAGCCCTAACGGAATTATTGACACGAGTGACGGCTCGGTCATGTGGATAGTCAAGGTTTTTAACGAGGCAACATTATCAAGCGTATAATACATTATCTTATTTCAACATGTGGATAGTCAAGGGGGAGTGTTATGAATTATAGTTATTATAGTGACTCTCCACTTATGTACCATTATATTGTGACTCCCCATGTACTTAACATATCTTTGTGTTAATTATGTAATCAATATAATGAGCCTATATGTCACACCCCAACCTACGGCGGAATCCCTGGGCGCGAACTGTTGGCTCACAGCTCACAAGGCACTAACATACAATATTACTGACAATATCTAATTTTTTTATCAAATTCAAATCAAGTAGACAATATTCAAAGAAATTACAAATAACCGAATAAATCAAACACTCTTGTATATTTTAATAACCGAAAAGCCAAATAAACTAGATTCTACAATAACTTCAACCATCCAAGATAAACATCCTGCAATATGCGTAAAAATAGGTTTGTCAACAATACATGTTGAGTAAGTAATCACCAGATTTTGATGTAATAATACAACATATAATAATAAATGAACAAATCAATATCATGAGTACCAATAATTAAATTATAAGCAAACAATTAGTGTTAGTTGACCACTGCCTAGCGAATTGGGGTTTGGCTACTATGACAAAACAAATACAAATAAGAGTGTCGGTTGACCATTGCCTAGCGAATCGGGTTCTAGCTACTAAGACGGAGTATGATCATACTTTAATGTGATTATAATGGACCTATCTGAATGCGATAAATAAACAAGTAAGCAAGTAAGCAAATAGCATATAACATTCAATTGACTAATAACACGGTATTTGAGATTTGCAAGTGATGTAACTAGAATATATAAAAGTACTATAAGGTACGCATAAAGTCCCCAAAAGGTTTAAATCTGTAAAATAGGGGAGTGATTACTCACCTTATTAATTAGGCGAGTTAAATGATAAAATAAAGATATTAAATGAGTCCCGAGCCTTAAGCGAGCTGACTGATCCGACAAGAACTAACCTAGAACTTTGATACAATAAACTAGAGTTAAAACCGAGATCAACGCAATGGGAATCGGGTTAAACGGAGTTATAAAACTCAAGTTATGAGAATTTAAAGACTTAAGCGAGCTGGTAATGTTCATAATCTAAACTCCAAGTCGGGAGTTAGGTTATGACCAGTACACTCAAAATTTAACGAGGAACAAAAAAGTCTTCTGGCCCGAACGCTAGTTTTGACCAGAAGGTTGAGTAATCGAATAGTCAAAGAATTTGACTATTATGCCCGTAAACGGGCCGGGATCAAATTGACCATCGAGATTCCCTCACTCACTAAAATTAATTGAGGTATTTTGTCAATGAGATTAAAACCTATGAAAACTCAGAAGCCAACTTACCATGGAACATAAAGGAGATATGGGAAAAGACGAGTCAAAGGGTCTTAAAGCTTGAAAATCAAGCCAGAATATGCAGACGAGATGATGAACACCAAAAACACCAAAGGAATTGGATTGAGGATGATGGGTGTAAGTGCACGGATTTGGTGTCCACAGCTGTTCGAATAGGATAGGGGTAGTTTAGTCTTTATGTTAATGTATAGAGGCTCATTCGCTAAGCATGTTTAGCGAATGAGGCCTCATTCGTTAAAGACTAGGCTAATCGTTAAGTTAGGAGCCCGTTCGTTACTACAGTGTAATGAATGGTGGCTTAGTCGTTGAGGTATACCCATTCACTAAGGGTGTTTAGCGAATGGGGCAATGGAATGACTTATTCGTTAGTGATGTTAACGAATGAGAAGGCTCATTCGTTACTATAGTGTAACGAATGGGACATGCCTATAAATAGTCCTTCCATGGTTAGTTTGCATAGAGATCTGTGCCATATTTATCCCCTGTAACGTTATGCTGTCGGATTCTCTCCAGGCTTAATGTATTGATCTCCATTAATGTATTGAACACGACCTAATGTATCAGTATTGCGACTAGATTCCTGGCTCGTAAACGTTAGTATAACATTTTCTCAACTGGTATCAGAGCCGGAGGTTGCTCGTGATACGTACCAGTTCGTGTTCGTCATGTTCATCGGATTTAACATATTGATTTGATCAAATTTGAACCGAATCAGTGAATAATCGGTGAGTTGAATGTTATATTCATGTTCCTGATCAAATTCCGAGCTCACAGATGCATTTTGGTGGTTAATTATGGAGTTTTGATGACATCCGCAATTGTTAGAGCTTGATTTTTCAGATTCCGATAAAGATATGAGTTTTCCGGCCACTATAACAGGTTTTTCTGGTGGAAATCGGTTTTCCGGCTACAGTAACGGCTTATTCGTTAAATTTAAACTCATTCGTTACGGAGTTTTAACGAATGAGCTCATTCGTTAAAGGGTTTAACGAATGTGAGCTTCATTCGTTATGTGCTTATTCGCTACGGAGATGGACTCATTCGCTATCAATACTCATTCGTTATTTTTTTTTCTGACATCCGTCAGTTCCATAACGAATGTGTGTTAACGAATGCGTTACTATTCGTTCAAAATTTAACGAATGTGGAAGATTTGGGTATTTATAACGAATGTAACTCATTCGTTCAATGGTAACGAATGAGGTGTGCCATTCGGTGTACACTGTTCTAACGAATGAAGACCAGGATAACGTATAAGATTCTTAAACAAACAAAAAAAAAAGTATTTTCGGAAAATTTTCTTAAACGAAATTTTTCGGGGATATTTTAAATATGCGGGATACTCTTCCGGCAAATTTTGGTGATATATTTTCCGGCCGACTTTTCACGCATATCGAGGGGCCGAGGGGGAGTAACCGATTAAGTTAATGAGACATTTATTGAAGATTTTCGTAGATTTGTTCAAGACCTTGCCTAATTTGTCAAGAAATAGGGGAGATAAAAACTTCAAAGAGCTTATTAGGTTGGTATCTTCCTACGTTTGCAAGGATTTCTTGAAAAATTACTGCAATTCGGGTGGTAATTCGCGTTTGCAAAGCTATGTTTGACTGAGTTCAAGACTGTGTTTATTCTTTGATTGTTGACTGATTTGCTCGAGATTGAAACCTGACTATGTGGGATACGAGTGTCTGTCCGATTACTTCTTTCTGAGGGACTTTGATCCTGACAATGTTGGCTACGAGTATTCGGCGGATTGCTTCTGTTGAAGGGGACAATTCTTGAATGGGTTGATCTGATTGAGGAATATACGAGTCTTGTCATCTGATTGAAGAATATGATCGTTCGGGATTAACTAACGAAGGTTAGAACTCTGAATCATATGCCCAAAGCAGTAGTGCATCCAAGCGTATTGGTTGCCGAAGAGCTTCAAAGAGTTATATTTTGGGATAGACGTTATCGAGAGAGTGAAGACCGTTGTGAAAGATGTGGAATAATTGGGTTGTTCATGAAGATGTGTGACGAGGTTAAACATAAAGATATTTTTACTTTACCAGTGCGACATATAGCCGATGACTTGCTGCTAATTGACTCGTTTGATCGAATCATATCATATGCCAGTTGGATGATCGGAATGATCACCAGGAGATGCTTATTTGAGGGGGAGATCTGATACGAGTCGCTACAAGTTGTTGGTTTGCTTACAAAGAGTTATATTTTGTCTGTTTGCACAAGCCCGAGAATCATCAGCCAAGGGGGAGGTTGGCTGTACGGCTGATGATATGCAGTTAAAGTATTAGCGGTTAAAGTATTCGACTTTAACGTATTCGTCGTTAAAGTATTGGATGCTAAAGTATTGAAGACTAAAGTATTGAATGCTAAAGTATTGGAAAGCATTCGAAAGCAACGGACAAGGGGGAGTCTGTAAGTGCACGGATTTGGTGTCCGCAGCTGTTCGAATAGGATAGGGGTAGTTTAGTCTTAATGTTAATGTATAAAGGCTCATTCGCTAAGCATGTTTAGCGAATGAGGTCTCATTCGTTAGAGACTAGGCTAATCGTTAAGTTAGGAGCCCATTCGTTACAACAGTGTAACGAATGGTGGCTTAGTCGTTGAGGTATACCCATTCTCTAAGGGTGTTTAGCGAATGGGGCTATGGACTGACTTATTCATTAGTGATGTTAACAAATGAGAAGGCGCATTCGTTACTACAGTGTAACGAATGGGACATGCCTATAAATAGGCCTTCCATAGTTAGTTTGCATAGAGATTTGTGCCATATTGATCCCCTGTAACGTAATGCTGCCGGATTCTCTCCAGGCTTAATGTATTGATCTCCATTAATGTATTGAACATGACCTAATGTATCGGTATTGCGACTAGATTCCTGGCTCGTAAACGTTAGTATAACGTTTTCACAATAGGGGATGGTGATGCAGAATATTTTTGGTTTTTGGAGGCTAAGGTTTTAAGGAAAATAGTTTAAATTCATTTATGAATAGTATAATAAGTAAACGGGCACGTTTAGGATGTAAATCGTATAATAAATGACAAAATCGAGCCTTTTAACAACCAAAATTCATTTTTAATGTTAGAGGTATGAATATGGACATGTTATAGTATCATATGAATTATTTTCAGACTTAAGTTTTGTTAATTAGGTCGGTTTGAGAAGAATTTTACATTAAACGAGAATCAAAACGAAATTTAACTGTACAGCGCTACTTCGCGCTATGCGAAGTAGAAGGGGGTCTCCCTTCGCGCTACGCGAAGGGGTGGACTTCTACAGGACTTTGATTTTTGACAGTTTTTGTCCCTGAAGATTCAAAAATGCGTTTTTATCCATTTTAAACAATTTTAAGAGTTTCTAAGCATTGTTTGATGAGTTTGAAAGTTATGGGAATATAAAATATGTTAAGCCAACTTAAATACTAATAAGTACAAAATTTAAATAATTCATAAGATCCAAATTTTATTCCCGAGTCGGGTTAATCATAAACGAATTCAAATACAAAAATCCGAGATGTTACATTATATAAAGAGGGCTCATGCTCCATATTAAGATATGAATAAGAAATCATTTCCCTCATTCTCTGTGTATTGCTAATAGGCTATAGTTGTTTTACAACAAAATTTTTTGTTCTTGAACGAGACTCTTTTCCCTTTTATTTTATATTTTCTATTTCATTGTTATTATAATTATACTAGCTTTTATCCCCGTAATACGGGGGTTTTACATTTTTCGTTTATAAAATTTTGAATATATTTTTTTGGATTTTAATTTTATTTACTGTAGAAGTAAATACTTAGGGATTGATGATGAAATGATTTCCCAAATACACGAGATATTATAACCTGTTTAAAAGCTATATGGGTTTTGTGAGAACCATGAACCGTTTATTTTTTTACTATAAAATTGTTTCTGTATTATAAATAATATCATTTTTTTAAATATGATATTAATTTTTAGTATATCCCTTTTTTATTGGATTTGCATATCAAATTCTTAGCAAGGTTGACTTTTAATTTAATTGGATGTTATAACCCATTAAAAGGCTATCTGGGTTTGGTGAGACCCATACCCATGAATTCGGGTCAAATGCATTAAAATCTTCCATTTACAAATGAAGCAATCTAGTGGCTTGAAAGATGTGAGAAGCAACCAGAAAAATTTTAAAGGTTTTATTAACATATATTTAAAGTTTACTCAACTTATTGACCAAGACTAGCCTTAATTATACCATCAATTATTTGTATTTTACAAGCACAATCATCCCCAATTTTGATTACTAAACTTTAAAGGAACAATCATGAGGAAATACTACTTAAACCGTTCCCCCTTTTATAATAGCAAGATTCTGGACACTCCAAATAAAAAGAGTGAAAAACACTCAAAAATAAGAAATCTCTAAAGAATCAAGTAATCAAGCTTAGCCAAAAGATAAAAAGTCAAATAACAAGTCAAGATTAAAAAGTCAAACTTATTAATTAAACATGCTTTTTTTTTTCTAATTTCCATGTATGATTTATATCACCAAATCCAATAATAGTTTAACACAGTTGTTAGAAGAAGTTATTCACCGTATCTAGGATAAATGCAAACTCCAACTTATTAATAGTGCACAACAAAAACCATTTATGTTTAATGCTGATTATTACACATACTACATGATTCTTAGTGGCATATTGGCATATTGATTCCTATTACAAATTTTTGATTGTGTTTGATATGTGATATACAAGTTTGGATTCACGTAATCTTGTAACGAATTTAAGGCTAATATGAATTTATAAGATGCACTTGTTTAGTATTGTGTATAAACCTTTTGTTCTTGTTTAGAATAACCTTCTCGGTGAATCTGTAAACCACTAAGCCATGGGTTTCTTTATCAATCCAGAATTCTATGAAATGATTAAGGGCTTTCCTCTCACCATAAACACCTAGTTTCCACCTGGTACCACCACCACTGTAACTCACTGAATTGAATTGGGTCCAGTAATCTAAAAAATAGTGAGAATTCTTGATCTCTCTCAATATCTCTCTCAATTCTAAAATCCAGGATACACATGTACCTACAAACAGTAATCTAATGTTGAGTGGTTGGAATGGAATATTTGATCCTGTTGATGCATCAATGCCTCCATTCCTGTCATAACCACCACTTCGACCATACCTACAAACAACAATCAATTGTTGGCTGATTGGGGCCTAGGTGTAATGGTTGATAACAATCCAACCACCATTGACCCCTTGTTTACCACCGCCCATGACATCAACACATTCACTCCCACCACCAACATCATCCCCCCCCCCTCGGTTATACTTACAAAGAACAATCAAATTATGGGGTCTAGGACCCGAACCCTAATAACTCTTTGACTTCATCTGCTGCTATTTCGTCAATCACTAACAACACTCTACTTATGCATCATCAAACACCAAACAACACTTTTTATTGGTCAACCAACAGCTGGGTGCAACATACAATAGTCAATAGTTTCTTGGGTGCAATCACAACCACTACAATCACCCCTCCATCTCTACCTACACTTGCACCTACAAACCAAGGCCAACAACTTCTGAACCCAAATAACCCTTCCAATGTTCAAAAAACCCCTCTTTCTAGCAAGAATTGGCCTCTATTAACCTTACCTGGTTATGGAAAACTAATAGAGACACCAGTCCACAAACAACAACAACAACCGAATCTAGTTCATAGAGGAAAAGAGTCTCTCAAAATCACCAAACATACAGAGATCTTTTCAAAAATGAAACATTCTCTTGACATCTTCAAATGTAAAAACAAGAATGCTCGGGGTTCATCAGGGTCCGGTGAACGGTAAAAGGATCTACTATAATTATTAATTAATGTTCTTCATTTTTATTAAATTCTACAAAACATTATATATGTTAAATTTGTTATGGTATTTATACGTTACTATATTTTTATTTGATTTCTTTTATGAAAAAAAATCATAAATATATAACAATTAAGGTTTTTTTAACAGAAAGAAGGTAAAACGAATTTACAAAATGCCTTTGGAGGCAGTGAAGCATGATGTGTGGTCTTGGAAAAAGTTCGATCGAAAAACGGTGAATGGCTCTCCATATCCAAGGTTTGTCATTTTATTTTTCATATTTGTTTTCTTATCTTACATTTTGTAAATATATGTATGATAATATAATTAGCGTTTCTGGACAATGTTTACGTTTTTATTGTATTAACATAAATAAAGTCACAATTTTTTAGTTAATTGAAAAGGGGTAGCGGCGCAGCTTGTTACCCGTTTGCCTTCTGTTTCGTGTAATCCAACAGACATTATAGGGTTATTAAAATCCAATTGAAATGACAACTTGTAAACTTCGTTTTACGTGAAATTAAATGATTAAATTTGAAAAGATTTAAAAGTCAAATATTATTTCTTTAGGATAATGTAATTAACTTTTTGTTTTGTAGTCAGCTTTGTTTTTTTCAACATTAAAGCTAAAATATTATTTAGCTAAAATATTTAACATTAAAGCTAAAAAATATGTTTTTTTCAACATTAAAGCTAAAATATTATTTAGCTAAAATATTCAACATTAAAGCTAAAAAATATTTTAGCTTTAATGTTGAATATTTTAGCTAAATAATATTTTAGCTTTAATGTTAAAAAAACAAAGCTGATCACAAAACAAAAAATTAATTAAATATTTTAATTTAATTATTTTAGTTTTAATGTTGAAAAAAACAAAGCTAACCACAAAACAAAAAATTAATTAAATATTTTAACTTTAATGTTGAAAAAAATAAAGCTGACAACAAAACAAAAAATTAATTAAATATTTTAGCTTTAATGTTGAAAAAAATAAAGCTGACAACAAAACAAAAAATTAATTATATTAACCTAAAGAAATAATATTTGACTTTTAAATCTTTTTAAATTTATATATGATATTGGTGGTTATATCTCTCATCAACAAATCTTAAAAAAGGTATACAGATTCAGTATATGGTTGAGCTCCTACATACCATTTACACGGATTCAGTATATGGTTGAGCTTCTAGATGCCATCAACTTATATCATATTAAAACCAATTATATGAAAAGGTGTTGTTAATCTTTTATATAAATATATATATATAGAAGAGGGATAATTTAAGAATCATGTTGAGTTGTTAGAACTTTTGAGAATCAGTTGTGACCACACATTCAATTAATCCACTTGATTTTTGTGGTTGTAATTAAATGACAATAAAAAAATAAAATGAAAAAGAGAGAAACAACATTATTAAATTAGAAAAAGGTGTTTAGGTAAAATACCTACACCACAAATAATGTAAAAAATATCATGTTCTTTTTTAATTTTAGATGACAAATAAACAAGGTTGATTTTTATTAAAAAAAATACTTTTTTCCAAGTTTTTATACTAAAAAGACTTATTACATATATAAATTACGCAAATTACATACACAAACACATAAGTGACCTAAATTTCATACACAAACACATAACTTACCCAAATTATATATACATAACAAATAATTTACCCTAACTACAAAATTTATATAAATAACACAAATTATATAAAACTACATAAATTACCATAAGTACATGAATTACCTAAATTATTACATAATACGTAAATGATATAAATTACCCAAATTACGTCTACTAATTACACAAATTACTAAAATTACATTAATTATCCAACCACGAAATACACAAAATTATATAAATTGACAATTACATATACTACACAAAATACATAAATACACATATATTAGCTGTTAAAAATAATGATAATAAAAATACACATATATTACATAAATTACACAAAATTTGAATCATGAATTAAGAAAGATAGCATATTCAATTTACAATATAACTAATTAGCATACGTCTCTAATCGAGTCCCCAACATTCTCCTTCTCCTCCTTCGTAATTTACTTTCGAACTTTGATACGTTTCGTCAAAAACGGTTCTACCACTGAAAAAATATGAATTAAAAAAAGACATAATCATAATAATATATAAGTTTCGTTCCAATTTGTAAGGCAACATTATTATTTGTACATTATAAAAATAAACAAGATTATTTTTATAATGCATATTAAAACTACTAAGACATTAAATATATTTAAAAAAAAAATAAACATATTTTTATAAGATACTTATTTTTGCTCTCTACACACATGTAAGGAATTACATATACAAATACACAACTTAAAAAAACTATCCAAATTACATAAATTACCCAAGTTACAACAAAATTAGGCAAATTTCATAAATTACTCAAGTACATAAATTACCCAGATTACTACACAATACACAAATGACATAAATTACCAAAATTACATCTAGACCAATTACAAAAATTACCCAAATTATATAAATTACCCGACCATGAATCACACAAAATTGCATAAATTACATAACACAAGATACACATATAACATAAATACACAAATTACCAAAAATTACATAAATTATACAAGTTACCCCAAAAAAATCTATACAAATGGCATGTAAATATAAATTACATTAAAATATATATAAAACGTGTAATATATGTATACATATGCGTAATATCGTATTACATAAATGTAAGCGAGTATTACATGGTATAACTAATTCTTTGTGTAACCCAAATCATATTCGTAATATCGTATTACAAAGAATACAATTAATATCAAGCATTTTAGATAACATTTGAATTAATTTATTCATTTTGACTAATTATCTAACCCTTCATTTATCTGTTCTAGTATTAATGGTAAATAAGATTTTTTTGATGCTATATACTAATTTTTTTGAACAATCAAATGTTAAACATGCTATATACTAAATAAAATATTGTTAATTTTAACACATACTAAATTAGTGTTTTTTATTCATCATGCAATTTGCTTATTTTGTAATATTTATTTTCAGTTAATTATTCTTTTTCAACTTTTCATCACTTAAAGGAAGAATATATGTTCCCTATTTTTTCTACAAATAATATATCAATTTTTAAATATATAATACTCCTTTAACTAATAAGATCTGCTCAGACCCAAATATCCATCTCCACACACATAAAGCGTTTAATTTATATTAAATTGTAAAAAAAAGTATTTATATACATTTAACTTGATAAATACTACAATCTGTAAAGAAGAAAATAAAATTCAATCAAAAATGGAGTTTATTTTAAACTAGTGTGCTCTAAGTCAAAAGGCAAACAAAAATTTACAAATAAATAAAAGTCACTTATCTGTAAAAAGAAAAGAAGAACAAGTCAGTCTCATAAAAAGAAACGACCATATCTTATTTTAAATTTAAAACGCATATCTTCTTTTAAAAAAGTTTAATAAGTTTTACTTAATGTGTAACAAGTAATCATTTTTTTTTAAACCTGATGACTTCTTTTAACTGATATTATCTATTTAATAATTTAAATTAATAACTTTGAGAAAAGGTTAATGAAGAAAGAGAAAGAGAATGATAATTGCCTAATGATTAAAGAAAGATAAATAAATGAAATACTAAAATACCTTTATAATATTTTAAAAAAATGGTGATGTGTTTTAATTTGATACATACATTGAGTTCTCAAGTTCTTACAATTCAAAAGGATTCTTGAATGAAATCTTCCATATATATATATAGGGTGAGTTTAGATTAAGAAGTGAAGTGTGTCTAAGAAGTGTAGGAAGTGATCTTGTGCGTTGGATTGTGTGATCTAATGGTTAATATCCGTTGTAGTGTTTTTTCGGTGTGTATTTTATTTTTATTCTTATTTTATAACGCTGCAGGGGCAAAATCATCTAGTGCATTATATTATATATGAAAACACTATCAATCTATAATTATTATTTTTTAATCCAAATTCAGAACACAACACCAAGAATATCATAAAATATATTACAGTGTGTTTTAAAACACAACATCAAATTTTAATCCAAATTTAAAACACAACACCAAGAACAAAACATACTTATTTTCTTAGTGGCAACTTTCAGTAGCAAAAACACACTATACAACAACATTCGTGAAAAAAAAACACAATACACTAATCGGAACCTACCGTAACCTCCGGCTTCCGGCGCCACCACCACCGGCAAAGACACTACCGCCGTCAATCCAGTAGCTGGCTTTTCTACCGGCAATGGCGTTTGATTGGCCGGAGAAGAAATGCATAATGTATTGTACACATACAAACATGATTTATCTTCCTCTTTGCAAGTTGCAACCACCCGTCACCACTCCACTGCCTCCACTTCCTGCCATCACCATCACCGCTGGTAAAACATCATCCACAATTTCGCTAAACCAAATATCGGTTCGCCATAAACCACCACCAAAAACCACCTTCGCAACCGGATTTCACCACTGTCGTCAGAATGTATCTCACAAAGTAAGCAAAATCGGAGTGGTTGCGCCGGGTCTTATCCCCTACAATGACCTCCACCATCAAAATTACAACAATTTTACTACGGTTTCCAACCACCACTAGCAT